>NW_024585680.1:0-7308 GCF_018398535.1 Haplochromis burtoni
AGCATAATATATAGTATGTGTCTATTTGCATGCACAACATAGTTTGATAATTCAGAGGTTATATAAGATGGTCCTCCTTGGCATTCACAGCGCAGTAAAGAACTGGGATTTTCATGCATGCAAACAAAAAGAATTACAGCTGGCCTGAAATTTCAGGAGACAAACGCTGTTGTTTCTGGTCCTTTCTTCTGTTTGCACCTTGCAATGTGTAGCTAATTATTCTGTGGAAGACAAAGAAACACCCAATTTATTTTAGTTGCATTCACAAAGAAATAAAGATTATTATGACAAAATGAATTTGTAACAAACATATTAGGCTACTCATAACAGTGTAGGTGGACATAAATTAAAGCCCTCCCGGGTGCCTCCCTGTGAGGTGTTGAGGTGGGGAAGACCCACCACCTGCTGATGAGATTTCTCATCATGTCTTGGAATATCTATCTATCTATCATCTATCTATCATCTATCTATCATCTATCTATCATCTATCTATCTATCATCTATTCACAGCGGAGGTTTCAAGAGCAAAAATCCAAAGACTAATTATTGCAGTTACTGTCACGTTAGTGTATTTACTGTCAGTCTCTGCAGTGTTTATATGCTTATGACTTTCATTTTACACCTATTTGTATTTTTTGGGATATCAAGCAAAATGTATCACCAATGATTACAGCAAGTTCTGGTTCCTGCTGCACTGCTAGTACTCACTTTTCCAGAGGACAAGTCTGAGCCATGAACAATTTATTGGTGAATTTTGCTGTGCTAAACCAAACCCTTCTCGAGCACTCGGTTCCTTAAATCACTGTTTTACAGTCATATTATCACACAGTGTGGGTGAATATATTAAGGAAAGGATCTGAGTGAAGGGAAGGGGATGGAGGGGTTAATCAGCCACAGTTAGACAGACTCAGGGTGGAACATCAGTAGCATTCGGCCGCCCTGCATATCTCATGTGAGTGGCATGTCACAGCCCGGGCTCACTTTTCCCCACTGAGAGACCATTTATGGACCTTGCAATGGGAAGAGGGCATGCATAAAACAAGGCTGCGCCTCTGGGGTTAGTGTGTGGACAGGAAGCATGAGTGCAGAAAATTCACTGACACAAAAAGCCTCTTGCAAAGCCAGAGAGGGCAGGCAGGGAGGAGAAGCATTGCTGGACACATGGAGAAGATTATACATACAAAGTAAAATCCATTTTAAGGAAGGTATACATACATATTAAGTAATTCATACACCACCTTTTTTCTGTGGACTTTACACACTCACATATTAACGGAGATTAATATCCATGGACATTCAGAGGTTTCACTTAAATCCTCACTAAGTGATACATTTATTTATACTTTAGAGACCAACAGTTTATATAAATCACTGTCACACATCAATAATGTATATAGTTTCATTTAATTTTTTATTATTATTATTATCTCCATTAATATGTAAGTGTGCATAGAAAAAGTGTTGTATGAATTGTATGAGTGTCGTGTGTTCATGTACTAATATCAATGCTGCCAATTTGTTTAACAACAAAATGATTTAAAGCAAAACAGAAACAAATATAATCATTTACTACAAAACTCAAGTAACTAATTGACTAATTTCTCCTGCTTCCTCCCACTGTCCAAAAACATGCACTTAGTGGGGATAGTTTAATTGAAAACTCTCAATTGCCTATAGGCTTGAATGTGGGAGTGAGTGTGAGTGCGAATGGTTGTCTGTGTACACATGTTGGCCCTGCGACAGACTCCCCCTCCCTGAAAAAGGATAAGCAGAATGGATGGATGTGTCATTGATGCAGAGTGGTGAGAAAGTAGCAACTATAATGCTATTTATTAGTATTTTCATTTAAACTTGTGAACACAGTGATGCTTGTCTGCCTTAGCAGGAGGCTGCGAAACTGCTTAAATGAATGGAGAAACATGAACACCATGGTTGTGTTAGTGGGGAAAATGTTTGGCACATGACTTAATACTGGTAATGGCTATATGACATGTACAGTGGGTAGTTTTTTCCATATATGTCAAAGATAGATCTGAATAAATGCAACGTTTTTAAACTATGATTTCATTTACTAAGAGTGAAAACACTACCTGGCTCTGTGCGAAAAAGTCATTGTTGCTTTTGGAGTTCGGTTTTGACTAGTCACACCGTCAATACTGCCAGACATGTTGACTCAATAAATCTGACCAAGTGAAGTAGTTAGAATATTACAAAAAGGGGTCATGATGCCACTATAAGAAATAGCTGAGAAACAAGGTCATTGGCACTGATCAGTCTGGAAAGGATTACAAAGCCATGTCTAAGGCTCCAGAAAACCACAGTATGAGTATTATCCACAAATGGAGAAAGCCTGGAACGATGGTGAACCTTCCCAGGAGATTCCTGCCTACCAAAATGACTCCAAGAGCATATGTACAACTCATCCAGGAAGTCACAACGGAGCTCAGAACAACAAAAAAACAAACACAAAAAACTCACACACACATCACAAAGTCTTGCCAAAAACAAAACCAACTTGATGCTACCCAAGCCTTTGTGAAAATATTCTGTGGACTGACAAGACAAATGCAGAAATGTTGGGAAGACTGGAGTCCCATTCCATCTGGTGTAAAATATTTCATAAAAAAGAACACTGTGCCAAAGGTCAAACATGATGGTGGTGGGCCTGGAGGTCTGGAGCTGCTTTGCTGCTTCAGGACCTGGACTTGCACTAACTGATGAACCATGAAGTCTGCTCTGTACTAGGAAATCCTGAAGGAACAGTCCGTGCCATGAAGCAGACATGGGTTGTGTAGCAGGGCAATGATCTGAAAGTCCACCTCTGAATGACAAAACAAAAACATGAAATGATGGTTTCTTCCTTCTGATGCTTTATCAGAAGGTGAAACAGACCATTCATATTAAAAGCAAAAACTCCACTGGGTGAATTTGAGCAATTCTGCAATGAAGTGTTGATGTTACCATAGTGATGCCTTTCAAGTGACATGAAAGACCTTCTGGCAGTCATCACAAATGCCTGATTGCAATTCTTGTTGCCAAAGGTGCCAAACGAAGTTATTGGAGTAAGGAACAGTTACCTTTTCGCACAGGACCAGATAGGCTCGGATTTTCCCTAATAAACTTTGAAAGAGTAATCCATGCCTACATTACATCTCGCTTGGATTACAATAACTCTTTATATGTTGGGGTTGGCCAGATCTGCCTGTGTCGTCTTCAGCTAGTGCACAATGCTGCAGCACAAGTTTTAACTTGAACATGGAAAAGAGAGTATGTTACTCTGTTTTATCCTCCATGCACTGGTTGCCTGTCCATTTTAGAGTTCATTTTAAAACGTGCTTTTAAGTGCTTAAATGGTCTTACCCCGCTCTACCAAAGTGCCAAAGACACAGCAGCTGCTCAGAGGGTGCAGGGCTTTTGCAGTAACGGCTCCCACATTGTGGACTTTCTTGCCTTTTCAAATGTCGTCCAGGTATACAAAGACAAAGTAGTTGACGAAGTCACAGAGAACGTAGTTGACTAAGACTTGAAGACAGCTGGTACATTAGTTAATCTGAAAGACAAGTCAAGGGGCACCAGGGAAAAATCAACGGACTAGTCATAGGGTCAATAATGTGGGAGATAGAGAGTTAAGTCTTTACTGAAAATCTCTGCTAGGTTGAAGGAGTCCTATCTGGCTTGGTTAGCCTGTGGGACTTCAGAGGCAGCCCATGGGTAAGTAGAACTCAGCTCAGACAGTGGCTGAAGCAAAACTCAGGTGTGAGAGGAGTTCAGTGAGGCCATGGAAAAAGATTTTCACACTGCCTTAAAGAGTGATTCGGGCAAACCGTCCAGCAGCTCAGGAGGAGAAAGTGATGCTCTCCCCACATGGTGTATCTTGTAGATAGCGAGCTGAACTAAGCATATTGTTGGGCAGTGGAAGGAAATCTTTGAGGACTCATGCATCACAGGAGGTGAGGTCACTAAGACAGTTAAACAACTCCTTGGTGGCAGGGCTCCTGGGTGGATGAAGTGTGCTCAGAGTTCCTGAAGGCTGATGATGCTGTAGGGCTGTCTTGGTTCCCATCCTTAGCAGGAGGACCAATTGGGTTTTCATCCTGGTTGCAGAACACTGGAACAGCTTTTTACCATCACAAGGATATTTGAGGGTGTGTGGGAGCTTGCCTAACCAGTCTATATGTGTTTTGGGTAGCGCTTTCTATTACAGCTCAGTAATAAAGTGGTAATAGTAGGGTAACAAGGTGGAAACGAGCATAATAATGCGGTAATTTCTAAGTTATTACTATGCAATTACCTCTGTTAGTTTCTGTGTAATAAGAAAGAAACAGAGCTGTAAAATGCAAAACTCCCTGTTTCTATTTGATGACATATGAATAACCATGTTAATAACCTTTTAAAACAAACTTAAAGAATAGTGACGACCACCAGGAAACACTTGTGGCAGTTTCTGTAAAAAGAAGGAATTTAATATTAAGATAATGATAACTGAATAAAACAAGGATCAAAAAAGTCTGGAATGAACTGGAAACACTTGTGCAAAATGCTAATAATTAAGTTTATAACAATAATAAATGTGAATACATTAGGTCTGTATATGAGTGTGGAGGATCCTCTTTCACAGCATAGTTTATATCTGGATGACAATACATGATGTGGTAATATTTCAGCTAAGAAAAGAAGTGTAACACATATTTAAAATGTCCAGTACACAACAATAAGACGCCATCCATGTTCTTCCTCTTGTCCACCACTGTCCTGTGGTGCCTTCATCTCTAACTGACCTCTAACCATTCAAAGATCCAGCCTCTCCCACAGCAGTAGCTAGAATGTGGGTTTGATTCCAGATATACTGTTATTCCATTGGTTTCTGCAAGCATGGATCCAGGAGGCAAGCCAAAAAGGAGGGAATGGTAGCCAAAGTTAGAAATTAGCATCCCACTTCTTGTTTGTCTAAAGATAAAATAAAAAGTGCAGTAGGCAGCAGTCTGCCACCTACTGGCAGCCAGCTCTTTACAGTAAATCTGCCTTCTACTGTTTTATACTAATTCCACCCTTAGCTATCATATTCACTACACACAAGGAACAACAGATTTTATAGACGGTCCAGGAACAAGGTGGAAATACCTTACTTTTACTAGTATTAACTAGTTAGTTAGTACAAGTACTAACTAGTACACTAAGTTAGTACTTAGAATAAAAGTATACATTTATAAATGTCATAATCATCATCTTCATCATCATCATCATGATATTACTGATCCAACCAAAGTGAAATGGCAGCACAACTCATACAACACGAAAGTGAAAAGTTTAATAACTGCAAGTATGTTTTCATCTGTGCTCACGGGGCACATTTGAATACTGTGGAGAGTCTGGCACATACACACACAATACATCTCAGAGCTACAATCGATGCTACGTATCAGATCATAGAGAGTAAAGCATGGTTTGGAATGCATGTGGTCAAATACATTTCTGATGGATAAAATAAACACGTTTAATAAAACAATTTGATGAAAGGCTGATATGTGTCAGACATGCTTTCTGTGCCATTAACCGTTTACAGGACAAGCACTTTGGAAAGCTTTCACTGTGGATTTTGCCATTATAAAAATGCTATGACTATAAGAAAAATCCTGATGGGTGGAGCTTCATTAAATAAAGATATCAATAAATTCTGAACTACTAAAATACTTAACAACTATTTCTGTAGCCAGGAAGAAGTCTGATTGATACTGATGTGCCAATACTAACAAACACTCTTCTGAGGAAGCAGATGTATATGGTAGGAAAGGCTCGTCATATGTACTGTGGATGTATGCTGTTCAACGTCTGGAGCAGTCGACCTTGGTCGACTATATCAGAGAAATGGCCATGGTGTTATTCGCCTCCTGCTTGGGCTCATCAACAATCATGAGAATAGTTCAAGTGATCGCTGCTTCTTGCTGGGGCTAAAAATCAACATGGATTTTGCATCAAAGTCATTCCATCCCTTTCTGAGTTAGATGTAGTCATTATGAAATGGCTTTGGCAGCCAGCAATGGGCAGCCAGCAGTGGTGATGGAGTGACAGCTGGCCTCTCTGATCTGCTCCTCCTTATTTAACCATTCTCAACCCCCACACCACGCTCTCTCCCCTGTAGTGATTGACAGGATTCAGCCCAGGGGCCTATTAGTAGTGCACAATTACCCCAGGATAAATGTGACCCTGAAACTGACTTAATTTGCCATTCATGAAGATTTGAATTACCTATATTGTGTCACTTAGATTATGAGGAGGGGTCCAGAACCACAGGACCTCCATGCACATCACAGAGGGTATGATGACAGTCCATATTAGAGTAACACAAAGTGTTGAACACAATTTTCTCACACTCTATTGACATATGTTCATCCAAGAAAGGAAGTGTCTAATACTATATCTTACTAAAACATTAGGTGTGTCCTTCCTGCTGTTAGACTGAACAACAACAGTGTTGCAGCAAAGTCAAAGAAAGCCATGATGTCAAGTTTTCACATATTACAATGAAAGAAATCAAAGAATGAGAAATGTTCCAGACCCCTTTCAATCCAAAGTAGCTTCAAGGTGATCATGTACTGGGTTATACAAAACTGACATAGCTAATGGGAATTCTTTTCCAGTTTGAACTACCCATGTCTCTGTGTCTCCTTAAAGGTAACCAGTATCAAAGGTAGAAGCTAAATGTTTGTCCTTATATTTGTTTTTTAATCTCAGCGGTCAAGTGAAGTTATACTTCAAGTCCTTTCATGGTTTTTTCATTATTTCAACTGCTATTTATGTTGCAAGGCAATATCAGTGAGAAGAGGATTTGACCTGAAATTATGTGAATTTGCATGCCTTACGGTGACAGCTCTCATTCAGCTTATCTGGTGCACTGTGTGCCGAGGAAAGGGGCCGGCGCACTCGTCAAGCAAGTCTTTGCGAAGCAGTAATCACACGTGGCATGTCACAGCACATTTGCAAAGCTTCCATTAGCTCATGACTTTAATGACAATGAATCAAAGCAAATGAGGTGATGAATCACAACAATTCCAGGGGTAAAATGAAAAGTAAATAAAACAAACTTAGCTCTGACTTAAGCCAGCGCTGCTTTTCCAACAGATGCTGATAGAAATAACACAATTTCACCAAATGTATGGAGTGTGTCTGCCTTCACTCACAGTGCTTTAGGTGTTAAAGGTTTCAAGGAAAGAAAATTTCGAACATTAAATATCCCTTCTCCTTCTCTTTCACCTCAAAGAATAGCCATCAGAATTGTTGTCTGAAGGCCAAGCAAGATGCCAAGTGGAT
>NW_024585681.1:0-7307 GCF_018398535.1 Haplochromis burtoni
CTCACTATAAACACAGCGGAGGGAGACCATCATCAGTCCATAAACAACATCAGCTGTTCTTACCGGCCTCACAGCACCGCCCTGTTGAGCCTTCCGCTCCACTCATCCCCTGCAGCTGCGCCCGGGGCCACGCCTCCGCCACAGCCTCCCTTCACCATGGTATTTGTACATGCTTCTGGACCCTTCAGAGTTTTAGGTCATTGTTGCTGTCTGTTCTCTGTTGTTGATTCTTGAAGTCGACTCGGTTGCTCTGGAGCTGCCTTTAGTCTTCAGTGAGAGTTTGACCGTCCTTGAAGCTTCTTCTCAAGATAAGCACAGGATGAAGCTGTGAAATTTTCAGCCCGTTTGTCGTTCCAGTTATGTTAATCTATCATTCTGCCGCTGTACTCATGGAGGAGGTTGAGCCAAGTCCATTAGTATTAACACACTAAGACATTTGTTTAATATCATTTTCATCACTACTTATTAACACTTTCATTCTCTAATTCTTCTATCTACATTTTAAAACGTCTCTCTCTCACTCGTTACACACACATCAGGCAATTTCCTTTCAGACTGCATGCAGACATTTTCACTTCCTGTCACAGACACACACACACAGCGTTTTTCATACACACACACTCTTCACATCACTGCATTTCCTGAGTTTCTTCACCCTAATCAAACTCTTGTTACAATGTTCACACACTATATACTGTGCCCTCTGTAATTCTACTCACTTTTAATATAAAACGAATGCACCCTCAGCCACGCACACAAACTGAACAGCTTCACACAAGTATATACTAACCGCTTTAGACTTGCAACCATGCACAATAAACAAACAGCCAATTACACAAACACAATCAACACAATTGCACTCAAGCAGAAGCACCGTGGGTCCCTCGTGGGTTTCTTGGCGTCCTACGCCCAGGTCCAACCTCCTATGCCCACGTCATTAATTTAAGAGGGGTTCACAACTTTTAACCACAGATAAATTTAAAAGCATCACTGGGGACTGAAACAAACAGCTCTAATCAATGCCCGGGTCCAACCCTGTCGTCCAAACTCTCCCCCTGAAGTCCAACTTCTGCTTTCCAATCAGCGCGAAACTAATCCCGAGGAATTACCGACCTGGCACCCAGTTCCATCGGATCCACTCTTGCGTCCAAGAGAGGTGGTTTGCCAAAGCTGCACTTCGCGCTCTTAAGAGTCCAACTCTCGTACTAGAATCAAATTGGTAACTTTAACACCGTACCTGCGGCCGACGTCCAACGCCTGCTGGCCTATTGTAAAATTTATTATACTTCCACGGCAACACGTGAAGACAACTTTGCAGCAGACTTAAACATCAACCTGCAGTTCTTAGCAAAAATCTCTTGTTCTAATGTTTCAACACTACTGAGCCAATTTAACAGTGAAGATCGTTAACTCAGCGAACAGATAATTTAGAATTCATCCAATATGCACACTTTGATTTAACAGGTGGTGCTTACCTTTAAATTCTATTGAACCGGTCCTCTGTTGGCCTCATTTCACGATCCCACCTTGGGCCAAATTTGTCCTCTCAGCTGTAAAAGAATCCCGGGTTTTCGGCACCAAGTATTGAATCCTGTTCTTTTTATTCTTTTACTGGACAGAGAAAACACGGCTCAGTGTGGTCAAAACTTTTCAATCATTTTATTTATTCATTTCCGGAAAAGGAGATACGCACAGTGCTAAGCCCCCTGCAGATCTAAAGCATTACAAGCATATCACCTATGTTATAATCCGCTCGCTCCTCCCCTACTAAACCGTCCCTTGATCTATTTCAATACTACATGTCTGTCCTATAACTGCAAAACCGTCTGCACCCTAGCTCCTCATGTTATTTTAGTACGTTTGCGTCACACAGTTTCAATCAAAACAACTTCTTTACTTCTGCCTATGGATGGGTATCAAAAACTGGTTCTTGTTGAGAACCGGTCCCACTGTTTCAATTCCTTGGAATTGTTTGCCATTTTTGCAAACGATTCCCTTATCGATTCCAGTCGCCCTGAATGACGTCACCACGTTGCGAAGCGTCATTTACCTGGCAGGAAACACGCCTAAGCGACTTAAACGCTCAAAAGTTTGGTTATACTTTACGAGAACGGGTGACAACAGGGCAACTTGCAATACTTGCAAAGTAGATATTTCATTTAAGGGAGGAAACACTACGAATATCAAAAGCATTTGCTCACAAAACACGCGATGACCGTAAACAAATGTCGTGTTTTTAATTCCGCTCCGGACTCGTGAATCTCAACCCAGCAGCAGCGGTAACGTTTGCACGTCCTAGGGTTAGGGATATATATATATATATATTCCTCAACAACCACCATCCAAGCTCCATTCCCTGTGCTCACCTACTCCCTGTTCAGTTTTTCCTTTCTTAAAGCCTGTCCCGTCTAGCAGCTCAGAATTGTGATCTGAACACGGTGTTGTGCTAAACCACATTTGCTTTTCCAAAATGAGCTCTATAAATGCTTTCTCTCTTGTTCATGTGTTACCTTCATATGCTATCCCTGTTCAGTTTGCATAGAGCTGCTCCTCATTTTACCTGCTGCCTTTCATTCATATACAAAGACCAAGTTTAAATATATGTCTTTGCTTCATTCCCCTCCCCCCCAGCTGGTTGCGGCAGATAACTGCCGCACCAGAACCTGGTTCTGCCAGAGGTTCCTTCCTGTTAAAAGGATGTTTTTCCATCCCACTATCGGAAAAGCGATATTGTTACAGAAAGCATTTGTTTTTCACTGAATAGTTGTCACAGTTCTGGGTCATTTTTGACCCAGTAGTTTAAGTTCTCAGGTTTTGGTGTGATTTTTGCATTATGGATTCTTTTGTCATTCTCCTGTGGAGCTTTGTTGGTTTTTGTTATTATTATTAATCTATGTTCAGTTATGCTTGTTAAGAGATTAGTTCTTAGGTTGTGTCTCATGTTTAGTGTAGGTTTAGTTCTGTGTCTAGTCTGCATCTTTGTGTAATGGTTTCTTGTTTCCTGTTTTATTGTGAAAGTCCGTGTCTTATGTGAGTGTATTCAGTTTTGCCTCCCTTGTCTCGTCTTGTCAATCTCTTCCAGCTGTGTTCCCCACCTGTGTGTAATCTCCCCGTGTTCTTCTGTGTGTATTTAAGTCGTGTCTTCTTATGTTGTAGTCGCTGGTCCGTCTGTGAATCTACTGTGTATCTACTGTGTGTTTTCCCTGCTATCAACCATCATTTACCCTCATCTACTTTCCTTCATGTTCAGGTTTGCAGTTTTGTAGTTTAGTTTTTTCCCCAGTATAGTTTAGCTTTTGTTCCGTTCTGTCATTGTTCACCCCATGCTTTATATTTTCAATAAACCACCTTTACATATCAGTGGGTGTCTGCATTTGGATCCTCCTTTATTTTTCCCCCAAACGGCTCATCCCACTCGCTGTGACAATAGTATTACAGCAGTTATTGATAACCAACATAAGAAACACATCATAGAAGACATGACTTTTGGAACAATACTTTTGGTTTGCCTTAAAGTGAATCTGTCAAACCAATCGGGCAACTCTGTAGCGGAAAGTGGTGCTCTACTCACAAGGTGTGTAGTAGGATAGTAGGAGTGAGGTACTGGTGACCTCAGCTGAGGATATAGTTGAGTGGTGGAAAGAATATTTTCAGGTGCTCCTTAATCCCAATGACATGCCTTCTGTAGAGGAAGAGTTTGGGGACAAGGGGGACAACTTACTAGGTGTGAGGTCACTGAGGTAGTTAAGCAACTGCTTGATGACATGGTCTGTGGTGGACGAGGTTTGCCTCTGGATGTTGTATGCTTGGATGACATATCTCTACAACATTGCATGGACCTCTGGTGCCTTTGTATTGGCAGACTGGGATGGTTGTTCCCATCAGTAGGAAGGGGAACTTCAAGATGGCGCCGAGTATGGCAGCCTTGTCGCGAGCTCCCCCAAGCAACAGCTTTTTTCTGTGTTTAATTTTACTTTTCCTTCATTTTTTCGCGAGTAGCACATGTCTCCTTGTGTACGACCGACAAACCTTACTGGACATAAAAGACGGTCTTTCTTATAACTTTCCGGAGTTCAAGTTTTGCAACACGGACGCTCCGTTTGCAGACCCCCCATTCATCTCACCTGAGACGCCTTTGTTCTCTGGCCCTGGAGGCCGCAAACGCCGACGCAGAGGGAGAAGATCTGGCGTTCTGGTTCGACTGAGACGGCGCACTAACAGACCACCGTTACCCAGTTTATTACTGGCTAATGTGCAGTCTCTGGAGAACAAGCTGTGCGAGCTTCGGGCACGGATCTCATTCCAGCGAGAGATGCGGGACTGCTGCGTGATCTGCCTCACAGAAACCTGGCTATCGGACAAGGTACCGGACTCCGCAATACAACTACCGGGGTTCTCCGTGCATCGCGCACTCAGGGAACTGTACAGCGCGATCAGCAGCGAGGAAACCGCACACCCAGAGGCAGCGTTTATCACAGCCGGAGACTTTAATAAGGGAAACCTGAAGAAAGTCTCACCCAAACTCCACCAACACATCCATTTTAACACTCGTGGAGATCGGCTACTCGACCACTGCTACACCTCTTTCCGGGATGCGTACAAAGCCCTCCCCCGCGCCCCATTCGGCCAATCAGATCACCGCTCCATCCTGCTCCTGCCCGCCTACAGGCAGAAGCTGAAACAGGAAGCTCCAACCCGGAGGGCGGTGCACTGTTGGACGGACCAATCGGAGTCTGCGCTGCGGGACTGTTTTGATCACGCGGACTGGGAAATGTTTCACGTGGCTGCTAGGGACATTGACGAGTACACAGACTCAGTCTGTGGATTTATCAGGAAATGCGTGGAAGATGTCGTCCCATCCAGAACAGTTAAATCCTTCCCAAATCAAAAACCCTGGATTAACGGAGATGTTCGCGCGGCACAGAGCACCGCCTTTGCCTCCGCGAACACATCGGACTACAAACACGCACATTACCAACTCCGGAAGACGATCAAAGCAGCCAAACGTGAGTACAGGGACAGGGTGGAGCAACAGTTTGACAACCCTCGGAGTATGTGGCAGGGACTAAACACGATCACAGACTTTAGAGGGAAAACCAGCACACCGCAGACCACGGCCTCTCTGTGTGAGGATCTAAACGTATTCTACGCTAGATTCGACACAGCGAACACCATGAGACCGGACAGTGTGCGCACCGCGGATGACGTCAGTGCGCACACTGTGTCTGAGGAGGATGTGCGGAAGTGCTTCAGGAAGGTGAACGCACGCAAAGCTACTGGTCCGGACGGGATTCCCGGCCGCGTCCTCAAGTCATGCGCGGCTCAGCTGGCTGGAGTGTTCACACACATCTTCAACCTTTCCCTCTCTCTGTCTGTAGTCCCAGCCTGCTTCAAAATGGCCACCATCGTCCCTGTACCCAAATCCTCCACCATCTCCTCATTGAACGACTGGCGACCTGTAGCCCTGACCCCCATCGTAAGCAAATGCTTCGAGAAGCTGGTCAGGGACTTCATCTGCTCTGCACTACCCGACTCACTGGACCCTCTACAGTTCGCATACCGCCACAACAGGTCCACTGATGATGCCATAGCCCTGACACTACACACTGCCCTGTCACACCTGGAGAAGAGAGACACGTATGTGAGAATGCTGTTTGTAGATTACAGCTCAGCATTCAATACCATCGTTCCCTCGAAGCTGGACAGGAAACTGCAGGATCTAGGACTGAGCAGCTCCCTCTGCAGCTGGATCCTTAGCTTCCTGTCTGACAGACGCCAAGTGGTCAGACTGGGCAGCATCACCTCATCCCCCATCACACTGAACACTGGTGCTCCACAGGGGTGTGTACTGAGCCCTCTCCTGTACTCACTCTACACCTACGACTGCACGGCCACTAACAACTCCAACATCATTGTGAAGTTTGCGGACGACACTACAGTGGTGGGTCTTATCACCAACGGTGATGAGACGGCTTACAGGGAGGAGGTCAGCGCCCTGACCCACTGGTGTCAAGACAACCATCTCACCCTCAACGTCGCAAAGACAAAGGAGTTGATAGTGGACTTCCGGAGGTGCAGAGAAGTACACACCCCCATCACCATCAACGGCGCTGCTGTGGAGAGAGTGAGCAGCTTCCGGTTCCTTGGTGTACATCTGGCTGAGGATCTTACGTGGTCAGTACACACAAACAAAACAGTGAAGAAGGCGCAGCAGCGCCTCTTCTTTCTCAGGAGACTGAAAAGATTCGGCATGAGCCCCCGCATCCTCAGGACCTTCTATCACTGTGCCATTGAGAGCATCCTCACTGGATGCATCACCACCTGGTATGGCAACAGCACCGCCTACAACTGCAAAGCTCTCCAGCGAGTAGTGCGGTGCTCTGAACGGATAATTGGAGGTGAGCTTCCCTCCCTCCAAGACATCTACAGGAAGCGGTGCCTGAGGAAAGCGGGGAGGATCATCAAGGACTCCAGTCACCCCAGCCATAAACTGTTCAGACTACTTCCATCAGGAAGGAGGTTCTGCAGCATCCGGTCCCGTACCAGCAGACTGAGAGACAGCTTCTTCCATCAGGCCATCAGACTGCTGAACACGTCATAGACACCTCAGCTTCACTACTGGAACTTCAACATTATGCACTCCATACTGTACAGTAATGCCACTGTTTTGCACATGTCTCACTCTGTATATTTTTATATATTTTATTTATTGTTTACTCTATTTAATTTGTAAAATATGTGTACACACACACACACACACGTAGAAAAATATTTAGTATACACATCCAGAAATGCATATACTATTATATATTGTACATATATTTATTAGTTTCAGATGTAGCCATTCTTGTATTTTGCTTGTTTACGTTATTGTATTTTGCACAACTCTGTTGCTTGTGAAGCTCGCACACAAGAATTTCACTCACATGTGCTGTACCAATGTACCTGCACATGTGATGTGACAATAAAAGTGATTTGATTTGATTTGATTTGAACTAGAGGGTGTGCTCCAACTATAGGGTGACTACACACTCTACACAGTCGTCAGCCTACCTATTTCATTTCTGCTTTTTACAGAAAATGTGGTTCTCTTGGCTTCATCAGTTGGTGGCCTCCAGTTCACTCTTGAGTTGTTCGCACTTGAGTGTCCAGGCCATGGTCATCAGCTGGAAAAGGGTGGAATGCCCACTCAACTCCAGAGATGAGTTGAGTCGCTCCAAATGGAGGAGTTTAGATATGTTGGGGTCTTACTCATGAGTGAGGGGAGAAAGGAGCAAGAGATTCACAGACGAAATGGGGCCACATCA
>NW_024585682.1:0-7307 GCF_018398535.1 Haplochromis burtoni
GTATGACGCTGGCAACAGTGACGCCAGTATGTTACCGTAAAGTGGCGATGAAAAGTCTAACAGTGAAAGAGAAAAAGGCAAAAATGAGAGAAAATCAAAGTGAACAGATAAGATAAAGAAACAGAGACATCTAAGACAGAAAAAAAGCAAGGACAGAAAGGTGAATTATATTATTATGAGTGTGCATAGCTTTAGAGAAACAGAGAGAGAGAGAGAAGTGGGGATTTGTTGCTTGCCTTCTGGATACATGTCCAGCCAGTAGGATTTGGCTGCAGCCTCTCATTCAATGCAAATGGGGTTTCCACCATTCTGCTTGTTAGTGCACTGCTACATTATTTCTGAGTCTGGGGCACCCTGATAACACTCCACTCGTCTTCTGCCTATGCATTGTTTTCATCTTTTCATTCCATGATATGTGTGCTGCTATGTCAGGTCTTTTACTTCTTTTACTTTTTCTATCATGTGTGTACTATCCATTTATATGTCAAACTTGCTTATTTATTCACCAGCTCACCTTAATCAAAGTAGGAATATTACCTATTCCCTGTTCAGATCCTGGCTTCTTTGTGTGGATCGATTTTTAACATGAAATGACTCTGAAGGACTTCAACCCCAACAAGGCTGAAAATCTTACTATTGCTGGTTACAGCAAGATAGAAATTGCTAAAGCCTATGAATGAAATGTATCTTTGACATTATGTTTGTCAAATAAATAAATACAGATGGTAACATGAAAAGAATTGCTTTCTTTTGATTTTTAATAAAAGTGTGAAAGTTTTTGAGTTATAAGGAAAATTACAGCGCTTAGGGCAGTGGTTCCCAAAGTGGGGGGACGCAGAACCATTGACAGGGCTCCCATACAAACGCAAAGCAGAGGATGAAGCATAGCCAAATATGCTCCCAAACCAACTTCCTTCCAAGCCAAAGATTAGAAAATATGATGAAGCATTTGCTTTCTCTCTCAATCTCTTTGACAAGTGGAGGTGTGCAGGCTCTGTTCCTACTGTTCAACAATACAACAGTTCCTAAATGTGCTCATTACCTGCCAGTATTTAAGGGATATTCTCAACCAGATTGTTGTCATGAGCTGTGTTGTAATCAGGTTCCCTCATGCTTGTGAAAACTGCTTGTGTATTCTTTGTGCCAACTTTACTTTCCTCTTCCTTGCAGTTACCTGAAGACTTCTTGTTTTTCTTGTGTTCTTCAAGTAAAGGAATTATCGTTAAGATGAGTCTCAATCACCCAATCACACCCAATGATACAATGTGTGTGTGAAATGCACTATACACAGGTACACACCCACACAGGTCTTTATCACCAGGTTCCACATTTATTTACAATTTTCTCCGGTTATGACTGAACACAGTCTGACAGCTGTCGGTCCCAGCTGATTTCCCTCCCTCTCCGCTCCTCTCCGTCTCACTATAAAAAGGGAAGGAAACCATTATCGGTCCAAATCGCCATCAGCTGTTCTCACCGGCATCTCCAGCACCGCCCCGTTGAGCCCACTGCACCACTCCTCCCCTGCAGACGCGCCCGGGACCACACCTCTGCCACAGTGTGTGAGTTGTTTTCTCTACCTCAGTCTAACATTCACATGCTCACACTGATGGATGCATTTGGTTCACTTTTTTGCCCAAGGATCCATCCGCATGCAGGCTGGATTAGCTACTGACTTTTCATTTGGCAGATGACCCTCCTGATCCACAGTTGGCCTACTTTCCAAGGGAAAGTCTTTCTCAACTTCCAAAACTCACCTGTTTGTCCACCCTCCACATTTACTATTGGACAACCTCCCACCACCGCCTCTGCTTGGAATCGAGGAAGGAGTCTAAGATCAATTCAAACCTTCATTAACTCTCCGGCTCCAAGTCAACGTCTCTAACAGACACTGGCTCCTGAGCTGTGGACCCACTCACTCCTGTGAACTCCTGCATGACATTACACCTTTTGCTGATTCTCAGATCACTGTGACATTAAACCTTGTTAAACTAAGTACTGTATGTGAGTCCACAACAACTTAACCTCAACACTAGTTAGCACAATATGGGACGCATTAAAATTGTAAATACAACTGCCTTTCTTTGCCTGGGTCACCTTTACAAAAGAGCTACTTAATCTCAAGAGTTTCACTTACTGGGTAAATTAAGGTGACCATTAACACAGAATTTTGATGCAATTAGGAAATCAGGTTTTAAAATGGTGGTGCATTGGCAACAGCAAATATCCCTTTACAGCTGATTAAACTATGCATCAGTTACACAGGGCCTCCTTAGGCAGGACAGACACATAAGCACACTTGTTTTTACAAACCCTGCAAAATACAAACACGCTCCCAGAGTGTTCAATCTGTCTTTTTCAGCTCCAATCTCCCTGACAGAATGAAGTGAGGCTGAGTAGTTAAGAGGGTTCTCTATCTTAAGAGTTAGAAAGCAAAGAGAAATCTACAGAAGGGTGAGGAATTGCAAGAAACAACCCAGTGTAAAACGCGTGCTAAAACTGAATGTGCTACAAAAATGCAGTGGGTCAGAAAATAAAATTTACATTTAAAAAACCATGTGTGCGCACACCTGCAGAAAATGTTTTCTTTAGAAACCAAGATCCATAAGACCCTCCGTTCCACCCTCTACATGCACATATTTAACCATAGTGATCAATGCAAAGCACCTCATCAATGCAGATGCCTAGAAATCAGCCTGGTGATCAATGGTTCTTCCAATCGTGTTGTCTTATGGCAGTACCAGTACATCCATCATGCAGCATTATGCATGATTGTCTCTTCGTTTACAATTACCAGACTCATTGATCCAAAATTTGCCAAAAACTTGGTCTGCATCATGATCAGGGTATTCAGTGTGATGACTGTAAAAGAGCTGTTACTGGCTTTTTTTTCCAGAATGCAAATTTGCACAGTACATGTGAGGAGGTGACCAAAAGAAGGCAGAGTGGCTGCTGCAAGAACTGCTGTGCCTT
Organism: Haplochromis burtoni; assembly: GCF_018398535.1. NCBI lineage: Eukaryota > Metazoa > Chordata > Actinopteri > Cichliformes > Cichlidae > Haplochromis > Haplochromis burtoni. Next base: position 2,974 of record NW_024585682.1, read on the forward strand.
CAACATGCTTTGTGTGCTTGTGTTTTCTGTGGTGATATGATGTTTCCTGAAGTGCTGTGCACATGTTGAAACAGTGCTAAATTGCACCTTTTGTTTGGTATATTTTGGATGTATCACACAACTTTTTTCCACAGTTCTTTAATGTTCTTTCAGGGAATCTTTAATTTAATTAAAATTTAATTTAATAACTCAGACTGGTAGGGTGAGGTGATGAGGTGTAAAGGACTGAACAGGCTATATTTACAAACTAGACTTTTGTGAATCTTCCCATCTGCCACACCCTGCATTTTAACTGCTGTAGTGCGCTCCAAAACTGACCACAAGTGTCAGCAGCACACAGTGTGACCCTCTCCTCTCTGCTCCAGGGGTGAGTCAGCGCTGATGAAATATTGAGTGGAATTTGAGTTGAGGCTTGACTTGGCTGATATTATTTTACAGTTGAAAGATTCTAGAAGTTATGCCTCACCAGCACAAATACGACTGTTAGTTTTAGTGTTGATGTGGATTTGGAAGTAATTTGCAAGACAAAGTGAAATTTAATGCGAATGTAATTCATAGACAAAATTCAACACCCCACTGTGTTGCCAGTGACCCCGTAGTTACAAAACATTTGTATGAGTTGGTTGCAGTTTCAGTACGGGAGTGCACGTTCTCCTGTCAAGTTTGTTTGTATAGATTCCTGATTCTCATTTGAATAGTAAGTAGTTTATGTCTCTTTAAAGCCTTGTTTAACGCATATGCAATGGTTGGAACACTTAGTGTTTGGTCACCACGTACTGCTAGATCAGCTTCAGTACACCTTGACATTGATCCTGCAGGTCTCTGTAATGTTCATGGAATAAAAGCCACCATTCTGTCACAAGATTGTCACTCATTTGGTGTTTAGAGGTGATGGAGAGTGCTGTCTAATGCATCAGTCCAAAAGCTCCTATAGTTTCCATGTTCAATAGGCAATATGATGATATGCAAAACAAAAATAAAAACACTCCAGATAAAAATATTTCATTATTGCATAAAGATGATTGTACTGATTTGTGGAGCTTAGGGAATGGCAGCATGATCAAGCCTAAAGACATCTTTATAATAAAAAAAGCTTGTTCTGAAGAGAAAAGAAGTGGTTATTCTTAATATTAAACATGAAAAGACGCATTAACATTTTGACTTCTTGACTTTTTACAAAATTAGCTCTCCAGGTTGTAATGAAAATGTGTTTGCAGTGATTTGTATTAAGTTAATTATGTTCATAGATTGAGATGAATTTGCCCTCTGCAATCAAGTTGCAATATATATATTCTTCATCCACAGTGACATTAGATTTAGCATTTGTTCTGTTGTGTGTAATATTTTCTTTTAATTAGAATTCTTTTTGTAAAGTTCTTGCTGTGTTACGACTTTTAATGCTGTCACTAATTATTAATTTGTTTATTTATAACCCTGTTTTAATGTGCAATTTGAGTAAGACCGGGTTTTCCAGTTCACTGAAAAAATCCATTCTCCAGATTGAATTGGTCAGTGGTCCTGTAGGGCCACCACCCCATATACAAGACACAGGAAATCATTTGCCATGCAAAAAGCAAAAGGGCTTAGAAAAGTCTCCTTTCTTTACAAACACATCCAATCTCCATTGCCTCATCAGTAGTGTGAGAGAGGCAAATTAAAACTCTCAGAGGTTACTTAAGATTTTAATTGAATTTGTAAATCATAATTAATAGTTTATTTTTGAGCATGCACACAGGAGTGCACCCACGTTACCAGTTTCAGCTTGTTTTTCACAAGTGCACAGTGATTTCTTGGTGAATGATGACCTTTTTCAGAAATATTTTGCTATCAGCTTCTAGTCATCCAGCTGTTTTTTTTATGTCAACCTACATAGAGTAAATGGAGGCCAAATGGAGTTGTGCTCTAAACAGAAACAACCTAGCAATTGAGAGCTCATGAATAGCCATGATAATGTACCCAGTGGCAGACAGAGATCGGCAGTAACTAGAGATGGCATGATACCACTTTTTTATGTCCAATACCGATACCGATATCATAAATTTGGATATCTGCCGATACCGATATGAATCCGATATAGTGTTTTTTAATCAATAAAACAGTTTTTTTAATATCTTGCTGCATTTTGTATAAGTTCATACTCAAGTTTAAAAAACAACAACACTAAAGCTATTCTGTTATACCTGTATGCAAAAAAAAAAATATTTCATAGTTCAGCAATACTGATCAATCTAATAAACTTAAACCTACACCATCCTCCCTATTCTGGTATTTTAAAGAGTACTTAGCGTAAATATTAAGCAACCAAACTAATAGGGTTGCAAACTCCCAGCAACAAGAACAACAACAAAAAAAATAGGGAACCACCCTCCACCTCATGATGCTTAATCGACGTAATCAACCTTAATTTGATGCAGGGTGAAAAAAAATTGGACAGAAATCAATTATTTTTCAAGAAATATTAAATAGATTCAACATCTTTCTTTAACAGAATTGCAGACTACACAGATGGTACCTTCCCAAAGGAAAATGTACTATAGCTTACTAGGGTATATTAGACTTAATAGTTACTATATACAGTAATGGACTTCTATTCATTTTACATCAAATTAAAACTTTGGGTGTCAGATAATTAATTATTGAAAGCTAGACATTTTAAATGAGAATAAGAAAGAAAAGTATTTCTTTGTGCCCCCTTTTCTTGTTAATGCCCTATCGGCCCCCCTGGCTAAACTTTGCTAGATCCGCCCCTGCACAGTTACCAGCCGTCAGCTGCGTAGAAAAGGATCCTGGTGTAGAAAGTGATATTAAATAAATTCTAACAACAGCTTATCAAGCTTAAACGTGCTGCTGTTGTTTATCCGCTGGTTTCCTCTTTCTGGTGCAAAGAGAGTTGCGACAGAAAAGCCGATCAGCTGATCATTGATCAGTTTCATGATTGAAGTAGCAGCAGGAGAGGGAGGGAGAGAGAAGAGGAAGTCGCTCCATAAATCGGTTGTTAAGCTTAATGTGGGAATGCTTTACAAGCATTCAGAGATGAACTTACACACTTGCTAAACTTCTCTCTGGGATAACTTTGTCAGAGATGAAATGTCGGGTTGGTAGCGAGGCTCCAAATGCTCAACCAGACCACAGACAGGTCTCGCATGCCACAGCCGCTCTATCACGCGATGCATACTGCTCCGACGGCTATGGTTATGAGGCGAGTTACGGCGTGTCGCACGTTTTGTGAGGTGCTTTCGTGATATTTAATGGATCGGATTAAATTTTTTGTTTCTCTCCGATATCCGATCCAGTAATTTAGGTCAGTATCGGACCAATACCGATATGTAATATCGGATCGGTCCATCTTTAGCAGTAACGCGTTACAAGTAACGTGTTACTGTAATCCGATTACTTTTTTCAAGTAACGACTAAAGTAAGGGATTACTATTGCAAAAAAGGTAATTTGATTACTGTTACTTTCCCGTAAGCACGCTGCGTTACTGCGTTACTAAAACCGTAATTTTTTTGCGAGTGTCTCATGACAATGACGTAACGAGTGCGACATTCGTGGCAGCAGCTGTGTGCAGATCAACAATGGATAATATATCGAGTGTGGAGAGAGTATGAGCGTGCAGCGTTTAAAGTGTGGAAGTACTGACCTTACTTTAATTTTGATTCCGTAAAAAGTAACAAAAGTAGAATTGGGCTGAAAGATCTATTGCTTTATCACCTATTCAGGTTGTAAATAATTTTTTAAAAAAGTAACTAACTAACTAATTACTTTTGAAAATAATTAATAAGTAAAGTAATGGGATTACTTTTTCGGGAAGTAATCAGTAATTAGTTACTGATTACTTTTTTCAAGTAACTTGACCAACACTGTTGGCAGATGTCCTTAATTATAAAGCAAACGGCCCCTCTGGCCATCACCAGTAGGTGAAGTGTCTTGCCCAAGGACACAACGACCGAGACTGTCCGAGCCATGGCTCAAACCGGCAACCTTCTGATTACAAGACGAACTGCCAACTCTTGAGCCACAATCTCCCGTCACTTTGTCTCATAAAATACAGTCAAATATTGGTAAAAAACTGTAAACTCTCCAGTTTGTATTTATTTATTTATTTTTAGAAATTACAATAATCAGGTCAAAAGCTCACTTTATATATGATTTCATGCCATGGAATTTAAAGGTGAAAAATGTGTTGCAAATTAATAGAATTTGTACACCTTCATATGATCTCAGGCAAGTCTATGTGTGTGAATGGGTGAATGACTGAATGTAGTGTAAAGCGCTTTGGGGTCCTTAGGGACTGAGTAAAGCGCTATACAAATGCAGGCCATTTACCATTTAT
>NW_024585683.1:0-7302 GCF_018398535.1 Haplochromis burtoni
TAAAGCGCTTTGGGGACTAGTAGGCGGGACTAGTAAAAGCGCTATACAAATACAGGCCATTTACCATTGTTGTGTTCATCAGTACATAACTGAAATCAATTTTGAGTGGAGGGTAACACTTGAAAATGTGAAATAAACACACATGTAAGCAAAGATTCTCTAAAAAAAAACAGCATTGTTGTTCGGCTTTTCATTTCGCCATTTGTTGATTCACTCGAAGAGCAAGTAACGTAATATGGGCCAAGTGATCAGTTTGATATCAATCTTTTGTGATACACATATTTACATTATTTGTACAGTATGAATGATTTTCTTTGGTACCTGGTCAAACTTAAGCTCTCCTCTGTCTGCCTGTTTGCGCTTCTCCTACAGCAAACTCCGGGCAGCAGCTTCTCCCCTCTCGCTCACATGCGTAAGTGCTATGCTCAGTCGCCTAGTACGACTGAGCATCTGAGCTCATATGATACCAAAATTAGCGCACAGTTGTAAATTCACCCTATGTGCTTCAAATATTGTGTGTAGTTTTTGTTTTATACAGTTGTCAGTCAGGGCTCTAACTATGAAACAAATTACACTCCAAAAGACCCCGGGCTTCTGAAAAAATAACCCGGGCTTAAGCCCAATTAAGCCACTCCCCCGCTCTGCCGATGGTTGACTCCAAATCTCCCGACCATTATGTCGATCTGAGACAGCAAGACCAAGACAGCGAGACCAAGAAGAGACCGAGGGGTCAGAGACCAAGACAAGACCAAGACCAAAGTCCGTTGAGACCAAGACAAGACCAAGACCACGTAAAAGTGGTCTCGAGACCGGTCTTGGTCTCGAGACTGGTCTCAAGATATCCAACTCTAGTACATTCAACCAGCCTCACAACAGCAGACCACGTGTAACCACACCAGCCCACAGGATCCATTGAGACCAGCTACCCGCACAGCTGCAGCAACAATCAGTTTGCATGACCGAAGATTTTCTGCACAAACTGTCAAAACCATCTCAGGGAAGCTTATCTGCATGCTTGTCGTCCTCATCAGGGTGTGGACCTGACTGCAGTTCGACATTGTAACCAACTTGCGTAAGCAACTGCTCACATTTGATGGTGTCTGGCACGTTGGAGAGATGTTCTGTTCACAGATGAGTCCCAGTTTTCACTGTTCAGGGCAGATGGCAGACAGCGTGTGTGGTGACATGTGGGTGAGTGGTTTGCTGACGTCAACATTGTGGATCGAGTGTCCCATGGTGACGGTAGGGTTCTGGTATGGGCAGGCGTATGTTATGGACAACCAACACAGGTGCATTTTTTTTGCTGGCATTTTGAATGCACAGAGATACCTCGACGAGATCCTGAGACCCATTGTTGTGCCATTCATCCACATTTGTTCAGCCCCTGGTAGGAATTCTGAATATCAGCCACTTCTTTTACCTGACTGTGGTACATACTATACCGGAGACCTGTTGTCCCATGATATTTCCTCCTCCTGCTCCTCTTCTTTCTTGGGTTTCTGCTGCCTGAGGTATAACGAACTACGTTTGGTTAGTAAATATTTATAAGTTTCACTTACAAATATGCATAAACACTAGCTCATGCATATTTTGATTTATTTTTGATTAATTAGTCCATAATTCCTTCTTCTAGTCTTCAGTAGTCCAGTGGCGGTGTTTCATGGCCCAGGCAAGCACTCTTTGTATTGTTCTGAAAGCCATTGCCACTTGGCAATGGCTTTCTTGCTGCAACTCGTTCTGTCAAACCTGCAGCTTGAAGTCTTCTCTTTACAGTTGAAACTGAGACTTGCTTACTATGAACACTATTAAACTGTGCTTGAAGCTGTTGTCCTGTGAACTACCTGTCATGCAAGCTGTTAACTCTCAGAAACCTGTCCTCTGATTAAGTTGTTGCTTTTGGCCTACCAGACTTCTTCCGTTCACAGTTTGCCCCAGTTTGTTAATGGTGACGCAAACTGTACTCACTTACACCGTGACTTTCTTTGCAATTTCTCTGTAGGAAAGACCTACATTTTTAAGTGTAATGATGGTATGTCTTTCTTCCATTGTTAATTTCCTTTTTCTTACCATTTTTGTATGAACACACTACTTTCTGCAATACAATACTGTTCAACTGATGCTCACAAGAGTATAGTACCACAGTGTGTTCCAACACTGCTATTATGCAGAAAGACGGGGTTGAGTATCTTGCCCAAGTACAGCTGTTGCAGTGAAGGTGTTGAGTCCGAGAGCAGCTGACCTGATAGATGGGATCATTGTGAAGATAGAAACCTGGACCCTATGTAGCCGGTTACCAAGGTTACGTGAAGTACCCTCTGAGGGTCTATGAGAATGACTGCAACCATAACCGAAACCAACTCACGGATCTGTACCACAGCAACAGCAAACACGGAGAATGCGCTGCTACATAATAAACAGCCAAAGGAGCAATGCCCTCCATGGAGAAAGACACTAGAGGCCAAGATCAAGGTAGCACAGAGGAAAGCCATCTATCGAAGCTGCAGAAAGGGATGTTGTAGAAAGGGATGTCTACGAAGTTAGCAAGCTGCCCATAACTGAGGCCTTGGAAAATGCCAGGTAAAGACTCACAGCCTCGGCCAGCCAAAAAGGTATACCAGACATATAGAAAGCAGGAGAATCAGCCATCTGTACTCCACAGAACCAAACATATACGCTCACTGGTGAGAGAGTGATAAGAAAACATCCTCACCAAGGCTGGAGATGGAGCAGTACTGGAAGAGCATATGGGAGAAATATCAACCCATAATGGCAATGCTCAATGGCTCGTGGATTTAGGGTGGCTGTGTCTCAGGTGGTAGAGCAGATCAGCTACTGACTGGAAGGTTGGTGGTTCGATCCTTGGCTTCCCCAGTCTGCAGATTGCCAAGTACTTTCCTTGGGCAAGATACTAACCCAAGTTGCTCTCCGTACTATGTCCATTGGAGTCTGAATGTGTGTGAATGCTTAGATTGCACTTAAGTATAGAAGGAAGTGATTGTATGAGTGGGTGTGAATGGGAGAATGATGCATGTTGTATACAGCGCTTTGAGTACTCGGGGAGAGTAGAAAGCGCTATATAAGAATCAGTGCCTTTACCATTTAAGAGCAGACTGCAGAAACCTCCCTGACAGGATCCAGTATGCATCACAGTGGCAGACTTTCTTGTGGACCAAGAAAGGGTCTCAAGTATAAAGAGTTGGACAGCACCAAGCCCTGACATGAATCATGCCTAGTGGTTACTGAAGCTAATTAGGGCAAAAGATGCATCCGCCTCATCCGAGGGCCAAATACCTGCAGAGATTAAGGCAAGCCTGAGAAGGCAGCAGAATGGGTAAAAACAAGATGTGGGCTAGTGGTGTGCGATACCACTGATTTCCTGTCCGATCCGATACAAAGTAAAATTCAAGGTGGTATCGACGATACTGTTCCGATACCGATACTTTGTACAAAAACTTATTTTTTTTACTGTATCTTTTATTGTATCTCAAAAATGTCCCAGCAGTTTCCAATTCATGACAGGCTTGAACCTTGGTGGTTGTGGGTTTTTTTTTTTAACTGAACATCCTAACCAATATCCTCTGACATCATTCAGATCTTAGCAAACTTGTGACATATTGAGACAAATAAAGTTCCTTCCCACAGCCCCAACAGATTGAAAATCTGTTGACAGTTCTGTGCCAGGAAGCCAGCTAATTAAAATTACCTATACTACCACCAAGAAGAGTGGTCAAATATCTCATCAGATTTATATCAGGAGCTTGTTTACGGCTTCCAAAAGCATGTAATCAAGCAAAAAACTGGCTATAATATAATACTAATGGGGGTATGTAAGTTATATTTTTAACCCTACACAGTTGTATGAAAAAGTGTATCCATCCTGAATTCCTATTTTTTTTTATATCTTTGTCAGAAATGTTTCAGCACTGCACTGATGCCTTTACCAAACAGTCTTAAATTTGGATAGAGATTCACAAAAACATATCTCAGGGTTAGTTAGGCTTAAGCCCGATGAGAAGTATTGAACTGCCATCTTAAGTAGTGTTCACAAAATCAGGTAGATCAGCGGGAGGTTTGGTAATCAGGGCAGGTGCATGGGTCAGAGGCGGGAGCCTAAGATGAGCTCCACCCAGACAGAGGAGAGGGGGAGAAAGAGAGCACACAACAACAATAAAACTGTCATGCACCACAGTGTGTGCACACAAACGGGATCCAAAAGCAGACTCAATAAATCAAATGCGAGCAAGGAAAAAGTTTATTGCTTTAACAAAAGGTGACCTGGAACAACCAAAGAAACAAAACGAGGAACTGAAGAAAAAACGGGAAGATAAACGACACAGGGAAACCATAATTAGGACCATGGGAGGCTGCAACAGAAAGGGGAGAAAATTACTAGTGAGCTGGGAAATAGGGAGACACAACAAGACAGGCTTTAGTAATTGGCTTACGATCAGAGCGGGACAGTGGGACTCAGAAGGGGGGAGTGTGTCCGTGCGAGGCGAATCCGAGGAGGCAGGGATGAGGACAGATGATCCACTGCTCGCAAGCAGGAGGACAGGCAGGTAGCAGACACAAACACCGGATCGTACCCTAGGCACGTGAAGGCAGAATTAACGCGGTTCAAATGACACATATGTACAAAGCTTTTGCGGGAAGCCTAGTTACCCCTGAGGGGTGATTAACGGACTGGCGTGGAGCATCTCTCAGCGTGGGTTAAATAGTCCTCCAGGTAATTGTCCAGAATGGAAAACAGGTGTGCAGGTGATGGTCCAGCCCGGGGGTGTGGCCACCAGGGCAGCCCACACACTCCTCAGACATAGGGCCACAGACCATGACAAAAACATGTGGCATGACAGAGAGTAATATATACACACACAGTTGTGTCATGGTCTCAGTGCCTCCCTGGCAGTGTAGAATTAAAAAACAAACAAACAAACAAACAAACCATTACAAAAACACAAAGATAAACTGCACCATATTTTAAAATGCAATTGCATTTTTGAGCTTGGACTTATTTCATGTTATTGTTATATCCAACAGGCAAAAAGAAACTGCTAAATCAGGTTTGAAAACTAACACGGATTTGGTGAGTAGAATGACTTATTCTTCAAACATCCAGAATATGATATGTCATAAGAAAGGTAATTCTATTATTTACTAAACTGCCATTGAAGTCTAATTGTAATCTTTAATAGGTGATGATCCTCAGCCCTGCTTTCATGAAATATGTCCATTATGTTTGGCTAAAACAGCATGGGAGGTATCCATCCACTGGCTTTCTGACTTTGGTTCTCAGCTTGTACTTGTGTGATGAGGTAGGTTCAAGAAACGGATATGATAATTCATTTCTACACCATTCATTATTGGCCCATTGGTTGTACATGAGAGCATAGATATCATTTTCAGCTTAAGCATTACCACAAGGGATCTTTACCATCTGGTTATTTCTAGAGCAGAATTACCTAAATACCATTAAACTAGCTGGGACAATATCCCTTATTTAGATTTGACAATCACAGATAGACAATCTGTGATTGTATTTCGAAAGCCTCATCGGGAACTGGCAGTTGGCCCTAGGCTGGATGACCCATGTACTAATGAGAAGTGAATGAATTAAAAAGGTGTGGAGGTTGGAGCATTAAAATGAGAACCAAATTTTACATTGCAGCCGTTCCCCAACTGTCTGTGAATGGTACTCATGGAGAATTGATCTATGAGCATATAAATGTGTGTATTAATGATCATAAAACTGACCTCAAAGCCGATTGTTAGGGAGTGATGCTATCTTCAGTCATTATGCAAATGTACTGTTAAGGCTTGGGAAACCTGTAGGACATTTTTACCAATGAAAATGCTATGTCCAGATGAATAGAATTAACTTACCAAGATTTCCATACACAGATGATTGAGGATACATAAAGACATAAGTTTTTGAGGCTTTTACTTTTAGAGTCCTTTCCTTCAAGGAAATTAGGGGACCAAGGGACTTGCCTCCCTGTCCTTGGTCCCCTAATAATACCTTTTTTAAGAGCAATGCAGAACACATTAGTGGGGGGGATAAAGTCACTCTTTACACTGATGCATCAATCAGTTAATCAGTCAGGAACAGGTAACTATTAACCTTGATTTCTTTCCTATTTCTCTTTCTTCAGTTTATCTGTTTATTATTAATTGTGTGTATTTATTATAGTTTTATACTGTTACCGTATTAGCATGTTGAAGTGTTCGTTTCTTGGCCTTTCCTATTGCCTTGATAAGGCTCTTGGTATGAGAAAATTCCAGGGGATGGTGAGGGTGCTAGTAGTAGAATATATGACAAGTACTGACAATCCTAACTTACACAAACTGTATTTTTATTTTTGGTTTTAATAAAATATACTTAAAAAAGGAAAAAAAAGAAAAATGGAATGGCAAATCGCCTGCACTGCATTAAGCTAAAGCACAGGTGTCGAACTCAAGGCCTCAAGGGCCGGTGTCCTACAGGTTTTGGATGTGTCCTTAATCCAACACAGCTGATTTAAATGGCTAAATTACCTCCATAACATGTCTTGGGGTTCTCCAGAAGCCTGTTAATGAATTAATCATTTGATTAGGGTGTGTTGACCCAGGGTGATATCTAAAACCTGCAGAACACCGGCTCTCGAGGCCTGGAGTTCAACACCCCTGAGCTAAAGCATGTTAATGAAATCTGTAGTGTCTATAATCTAGAATTATTTTATGTTAATTTCATTTGTGATTAATAATCCACATTTTTGTGTCTTCAGATTAATGTGTTTGGATTTGGAGCAGACAAGAATGGAAACTGGAATCATTACTATGAGCAAATCAAAAACACACGTCTGAAAACTGGACAACATCCTGGAAGGGTGGAATATCAATATATTGAGAAACTTCATAAGCAACGGAAAATTCATTTTTTCAGAGGATGGTAATCTGGCTTTTGGTGTCTCTCAGGGGCATTAAGATAAGCAGCCCCCAGAACTGTAGAATTAAAATACTTAAGAATAGTAGATCTAAAAAGAAAAAAAATGCGTAGTTTTGTTAATTAGTTGCGTGTTGGGTATCAGAGATTACTTATTTTTGGAAGTGTTTACATACAATAAAGTCCTTTCAGTATACCACCATACAAAATATGTTGTCCATTTTGTTCATAAAACAGTTTTCCTCCCCTTTGGCAACTTATTTTTCAGCATATTTTGTCCAGTATATCCACTATCTGTCCTCTGCACATGTTGAAACCATTTTAGTCTTGTCTCTCTAGCTACCCTATCTGAGCTGTTCCACTGATATATTAACCCTTTAAAA
>NW_024585684.1:0-7302 GCF_018398535.1 Haplochromis burtoni
TGAGATACAATAAATAAAATACGTTTTTGTATAAAGTATCGGTATCGGATCAGTATCGTCGATACCACCCTGAATATTACTTGGTATCGGATCGGAAAGGAAATCAGTGGTATCGCAGATCACTAGTTATTGTACTTTAATTCTCCTTTATATCATTAAAGTTGGTTACACATTCAAAGGGCTTTTACCGTACAGTCATTTAAAGGGCAGCAGGCCTTTGGTTTACAGCCATCTAAACGGCTGCATGCTTCTGTTGTACTTCTGTTGCTCTAAAAGGCTGCACACACCATTAAGCAGTACAATTAAATGCAGCTGCATGCCTCGAAGGGGTCCTGTGTGCATACTTTAGCAGTGCCAAGCTGAATTAACCCTATGTTCGACTAGTCACAGTTGGCTATACCACTATCAAAGGTTTTCTACTGATCCTCACTGTTACATTTTCAAACAGTATTGATCAGCATGTGTTCATACAACAAATGGCACAAACTTTTCATTAATATAGTGGTAGGAATAGTTGACCTAAATATATGGGTCATGTAATTTGAACATGCAGGTTAAATGTTTAACACAGTAACTTCACTATATAAGACACTTCATAGTAAGCGTGCATAGTATATATGAGTATATATGATTGCACAGAATTTATGAGTGATTGTTATTACATATGTAGTGTATACTGGTATATATGTGATAATACAATCCACAGCACTTGTCTCATTCTCTTTCCCGTTTCCACTAGCCTACACATAATTTCATACCCCCAATGTCTGGCTCTTTTAACCTTTGAGCAACAACATCTATCTTGCATACAGAATATTTCCACACTGGTAGTCCCCTCAAGAGAAGTTAAACCACCTAACACGGATCTATGAATCATTCAAACATAAAAGGGCACCTAACTGGAGAAGTAATATATATGTCTGATAATTCTAAAACTTTAAACGTTTCTCTTTTATTTTCTCTTGTCAGGGGACCTACTTTGCTTTGCTACTGGGGATGTCCCATGATGCACTGCATGTTTCTTCTTCACTCATCTTTTTCACTCTCTATGTGTTTATAAACTGTTGTTATTTAATCATTAATTATAATTTCTGGCTCTTCCACAGTCTGTCTTTCCCCCCCTCTCTTCCGCCCTTAAACATACAACCAGTCATGTCAGATGGCTGCTCCTCCCTGAGCCTGGTTCTGCTGAAAGGTTTCATCCTGTTATAAAGGGAGTTTTTCCTTCCCACTCTCGGTTACGCTCTCAGTGCTTGCTCATAAGGGTTGTCTGATTGTTGGGGGTTACTGTGTATCTCTGTGTTATTATTTTTACCTTGCAATATAAAGTTTTGACTGTTTTGATATGGTGCTATATATTAATAAAATTGGATTGAATTGAAAAGCTGCGATTTTCTGTTGAACAACATTTTGTTTTTCCTGATAAAAGGAATCTTCTTATCTAACTTACTTTTAACTGAACAGCCAATCAAATAGTCACTCTGTAGGAAGAACTGGACAAGTAATTATTTGTTCAACTGCACAACATTAAACAGTACATAAATCGATCTTCAAAAGTCTTTGTGCTTAAATTCCTGAACTTAAATTTAAAGAGAAAAAGAAAACTGGATGTTCATGACAATATAAGTGTAACTTTGTGTAACTACTTCTGCCACTGTACAGTCTGTCTACTTATTCAGCAGAGTGAGATGAAAATAGAAGAGGCAGATTTTCCCACCCTTTGCACTGAATAGGAAAAAATATTTTTAAAGAGGCTTAGATCACTGTTGATGTCGAGACAATTCAACATATTAATTATGTAAGAAGTGTGGTCACTTCTGGTCATTCTGTCAATTTACACCTAAAATATGAGCATTTCAACAATATTATTCTAACCATATGTGGAAAATCCATGTCATTCTTTCTTAATGCATAATAAACTAAGCTTACTTTAATTGGAGTCTAAAGATTGGCTTCTGAGCTTTAGAAGCTGATTAAATATGAATGTTGCAAAAACATATTTTTACTCAATGATTATCTCTCATTTAGATTATTGTTTGACGTCCTGGTCACTTGCTTGTCCAACAACACTTAAAATTATTGAAAATATTTATAAAAGAAGTTTAAAATTACTTGACAAAAAATCGACTTCCTATCACCACTGTCATGTGTTAAAAAAAACATAAATTATCAAACTTCAATAATTTAGTGAAATGTAAAAGAGTGTGCTTAATATATAAAGTTTTACCCCTTGCTCCACCACCACTAAAGGAGTTCATTAGGCGTAAAGAAAGCTTAGAAAGGACCACTCGAGCCACAATCCGGGAGACTTGTTTATACCCACAGACGGACAGCATTTGGGCAGAACGTCCTCTCTGTCCAGGGTGGCCATCTGTGGAACAGTCTTCCTCAATCATTAGAGAATGCTCTACATTCACCTTGTTTAAGGCACAGGTTAAAAACTGGTTACGGACAAATCAAGTGTGTGATCATGTATAAGTTGTATACTTTTAATGTTTTACTTGGGAATAGAATGGTTTGTATGTGTGAGTTTGGTGATGGAGTTCTTATTATGTATGAATTATGAACTTTTCATGAATTATTATGTCCATTTTTAATATGTTTTTGGACAACAGATGGAAATTAGCCTTTGGCTATAATCTGGTATGTTTACATTCATGTAAATTCTTATGATACATGTATGTTCATTAACATGCACTGTCCCAAATAAAATTTATAATATTTATTAATTTATTAGAGATTTGTAGATTAGATGAAGACAAATTATGTAAGTGTAAACAGATATTCATGTGAAAATTGTCATGGTCTGACAGCCCCGCTCGGTTGCCTGCTCGTTGTGTCGATGTTTGTATTTCGCTCCCTCGCTTTCTCTCTCTCTTGACGGGTTTGCTTACCTCCAAGTTGTGACGAGTACTACCGAAAACGTTCCCGCGCTGAAGCCTGCCGCACCTGCTGTTGATCGCAGCTGTGGCTTATTATCTCCCATCTTTGGGGCCGTCTACTTAACGGTGTGATCGGGCTTCAGTTGGCGCTGGATCATTGTGTGAACCTCGGTAGTATTGCTCGGATGTGTTATTGTGTGAAAGCTTTCCTTATGCTAAAGATTGCTTAGTCATTGTGTTGTATGTCTGTTTTGTCACTAGGAGTCACGGGAGCTGTATTACCACTAAGGAAACTGTTTGGGAAACTGTTTCACGACCACAAGCACTGCCAGCACACAATTTTCTGCCGTTTTATAACATTATCATTTGCTTATGTCATGTCAGTCAAAATGAACTATACTTTTGGATGCTGAATAATAAATAAAACTAATAGTCTTCATTTCATTGCTTGAGTCATTGCATACAAAATTGTTGAACTAAGGGGGAAGAGGGAGAAGACGCCAAATACATAGGCAGATCCCTAATGAAATTAGGGCAACACTGGTCGGAGGGTGCAACCAAATGTTGGAACAACCACTGTGAATTCAAACATTTTGTATGGGGAACAGGTATGTATAGTATTGGACAGTAATCCAACATCTCATAATATCTCTTGTTTAGTGTACATTACTTTTACTGTAATCTGCACCACAAAGGATTGAAAGACAACCTTGCAGAGGTGGAAGAGGGCCCCTTTTTACCCCGCAGCAAGATGAAGCCATTTGTGCAATGGTGATTGCAAACAATGCAATAAAGTTGAAAGAAATTAAAAGTGCTGTCATAGAGGATAACGGTGTATTTGGCAATATTGGATCTCTGTCAATTGCAACAATTGAAGGAGTGCTCAAGAGAAAAGAAATGCGCATGAAACAACTGTACAAAGTGCCATTTGAACAGAACAGTGAAAGAGTGAAGGAGATCTGTCACCAGTATGTACAGGTAAAACATGTCTTCTTTGTATACTCTAATGTTCAGCGCTGTAAACTGTTTTACTTTGTGTAGTTTCATGCAGTAGACTAGCAATTCTGTATATATATTCACAGAACATATAAAATGCATTATGTTACACAGGAAAAGTTGTTACATTTCTCTCTCTCCGTCTCTCTCTCTAAAGCGTGTACTGGAGCTGGAAGCCAGGGAACCACTGCACACATTCATATACATTGATGAGGCGGGTTTCAATCTGGCCAAAGGCGTGGAAGAAATCGCATTGGACAGAGAGTAACTACTGATGTCCCAGGCCAGCACAGAGGGAATGTTACAATGTGTGCAGCCATTTCAGACAATGGCATACTCACCCATATTCCCCTTTCTGGTCCATACAATACACAACATCTCCTGACTTTTTTAGACACTGTTTACAGGGACATAGTCCCTGAGAGTGATAGGGGTGGAGGCCAACTCAACAAGTATGTTGTTGTGTGGGATAATGTCCGTTTTCACCACTCACATCTGGTCCGACTGGTTTGCAGCACATGACAGAGTGCTGGTTGAATATCTCCCTCCCTACTCCCCATTCCTTAATCTGATAAAGGAGTTTTTCTCTGCCTGAAGGTGGAAGGTTTATGACTGGCACTCACATGCGCAAATGGCCCTGCTAGTAGCCATGGATGTAGCATGTGACGACATCACAACAGAGTCACGCAGAGGGTGGATTAGCCACTTCAGGAGATACTTTCCTTGCTGCATTGGAAGGGATGATATCCGTTGTGAATTAGATGAAAATATGTGGCCAGACAGAAACGTCTGGATGTGCCAGAATGATTTACGTATGTTCAGTTACAATATGTACTGTTATATTGTTCACATTTGCACAATATTTGCAATTTGTTCAGAGAAAGGAGAATGTGCACAAATGACTAAATGTTGTGGAGGTTGCACTAATGGTTTTGAGAATTTTCATTCTGATCTGAGAAAAGCACCAAAGCAACTAAGAACAACTGTAATACAGTATATCAATGAAATAATAATTGTAAATTCAGACACGTGAGATTGTGCTAAAAAGAATGATACCAAGCAAGGCAAGGAAACAAAGACAATTTGAAGGTGAAATACAAATGTAAAATCAAAAGTAGTCAAAAATGGCCAATTATATTTTAGACCTCAGAGGATTAACCCAACAAATCATGAAAAATTAGGTTTAAATTTTTGTTCATTACAGTGCAGATTTCTGATATTTTGTCTGAAATTAAGCGTGTAACAATTAAATTCTCCATGTTGTGTAGCTTTCTGTATTTTATAGTTATTGGGCTACATAAATAAAATCAAAATTCACATTTTTTGCTTAGTTGAAATGTTTAATTTATGTGGGCTAGAGAAAATAATTAGGTTATAGACTATATTTATAGAAAACATGTATACTTACTGCATTTGAATAATTTTAACCATATGTAACACCTACATATGTGGTGGTTTTGGGGTTTTTTTTTTTTTAAAGGCTTTGATTTTGCCACCTCATTTGATTTTCATGCCAACCTAGGAAAATTTCTCTAGATCCACCCCTGGTTCAATACTGACATCTAGTGGGTTTCCTGTGGAGGCCTCAGGCTGGTGACCTGCTCAGGGTCTTCCCACCTCTGGCCATATGGCTAGGACTGGCTCCAGCTCCCATGCAGATGGATGGATGGTCGGGTTCTTGTGAAATATTTTTTTTGTTGTTTCAGATTTACTCAAATGTTTCTATCACATCAGATAAACTATAAAATCTAAAGTCAAAACTCTAATTTGTTGTCAGCATAATTACTAGTGAAATGCATTTCTAAAACCATATTAAGATATAAATATAATTTAGAGTTAAACTCTGACAGCTGAAACACCTTGTAAAGTACCTGCACAGCAGGTGAGCCAAGAACATCGCCTGACAATTAAATGTGTATGCTTTCCATTACTGGGTGTGGCCGTGTAAACATGAGAAGGCAATACTTTAAAAGTAAAAGTAAAAGTGCACTCAAATAGTGGCACAAACAAGTGTTTGACGGGCTGAAAGTTCTCATATTAGTATAGAATTGCAGATATAATGGATGAATATCCGTATCCACTGTTTTTTTAGGACATCAACTTTACAGACAGAGAGAAGGAGAAAGTGAGGAGATAATTTCAGAAAAGGTGAGACTCCGGGGTGCGGAAGTCTTGAAAAACTCAGAAGAAGCATTTATAAAATCTGTTTCAAGGAAAAGAAGGTAGGACAGTCGGTTATTTGTAAAATGTGTTTTCAGATTTGTTTTTAAATGCAGGCTGTTTCAGTGACTCTGTCTATGGCTGTTTTCCAGATCAAGAGAGAGTTTTGCAGAGGAAGTTTCACACATCACTCTTCCGAGTGGAGAAGTGTGGCTGACCGTGAGCCAGACAAATTCGCAACAGACCTCTGACCAGCCATCGACAAGCCAATCACTGGTACAGTTTACTGCACTTTCAAACATGACTTTTGGTTACAGTAAAAACTGAGCGCCAGAATAATGTGGCCAAACCAGTTTAAGAGGAATGAGTTAACCTCCAGGGGAAGTTGGAGCTGAGGACAATATTGACAAAAACAGATTATTTTAAAGTATTTGAAAGACATTGCAAATACTGCAAAGAATACATTTTAAATAGTAAAACGCTCTCTTTTTAAAAATAAAATAAAATCATTAAATTTGATATCAGGGACAAGTTTAGAGAATATGTTTGTTATTTTAGAAGAATGTCAGTGTTGTATTACTTCCTCTTCTTACAACATTTGAGAAATGGAAAAACCAACCACTTTAGTTCTGGAGGTAAATGTTTGTTCCACGTTTGCTGTGCCCTCTTTTGGTTGACAGTTCTCAGGCCTCTTTCACTCTGTCTCACTGTTTATTTATTTATTTATTTATTTATTTTTTTGCAATTATTGTACAAGTACACTTTATGTAGTGCTGTGTTAATTGTCTGTTATATGTTGCACCGTGGTCTTGAAGGAAGATTGTCTTGCTTCACTGTGTACTGACCACTGAACATGGTTGAAATGACACTAAAGCCACTTGACTTGAGTTGTTGAAAATACAGAGTGAAGTTTAATGTTGTAAATAAGAAAGGCCTTCCCTGAAAAAGTCGTCATGTTGATGGCACAGCATGCAGATACTTTGTAGAAAAGCAAGTAAATCATGTCACGTGTGTTATTCCACCTCTACATCATCGAAGATATTTTTTTTTAAAACACAGGTGATAACAAGCCACATGATAACACTCTCACTGGTCACCTTGCTAGTACCAGACTAAAGTGCTGCTTTAAATCTTCACTGTACTTTTTGATTGTAATGTTGTAATGTTATTTGAATTACTGTTCAAGGTTCAAGGTTCTCTATTTGTCACATGCATAGTTATACAAGTATAACACACAGTGAAATGTAGCCTGACACGCTCCTCG
>NW_024585685.1:0-940 GCF_018398535.1 Haplochromis burtoni
GAGGAGCTCTGAAGATTTCCCTGTGAGGGAGCTGCTGGTGAAGATGATGAGTCCTGCTTGATCAATGCGATGAGCTTCAGCGTTCCTGTTTCTTAAATGAAGCCTCTCTCAGTGGATCAACAGAACTTGTTGATCAGAAACAGAAAGTGTTTGCTGTTGATATAATATGGACTCTATTATTAAATGAAAAGAACAAATTAGACTACACTACTGAAACCTTCTGCTGATGCTTTTAAAGTTTCCATGTTACCAGGCTGTAGAGGGCTCTGAAAATGTAAACAGTTTTAGATCCATGACACTCACAGTCTTATGTTAAAATCTCAAAGGACAGCATTATATTTTCTATATTAACAGTAACTCTGGGCCTCCTTGGAGTGTGTAGCTGATCTCATCGCTGTCTAAGAATGTATAATAAGACCTAAGGAGTGCTGAATCCTTCAATAACACAGACTATTAGAGTAACAGGTGTGTAGCATCGCTAACACAGCTAGCAACAAGCCCCCAACACATTGCGTATGCTAGCGGCTAATCTAGCAAACAAATTAACAGTGGTTTTAGATGTTGTAGAACTATAAGATGATAAGCTGTGTGTCTTTTTCATAACAGTGACGTGGTTGCATTTACCTTAATTAAACGAGTCGTCAGTCGCGGTAAACCAGCTAAAAACTGGAGTCGCCGGGCTACGTAAAAAGTGTAGGGGGGTGTGTTTGCGGTCACGTCCAGCGGGTGTGTGGGCGGGAGCGTTACACAGTCGCTCCACCTCAAGTCACTACTGCGCAGACTCTGCCTCCAAAAATGCAACATGGCGGCCTCCACAAGCGGGATATTTTGGCTTCATTTTTGCACAATGGGAGGAGGCGGTGTCGCGTCGTCCATGTTTTCTATAGT
Source organism: Haplochromis burtoni (assembly GCF_018398535.1). NCBI lineage: Eukaryota > Metazoa > Chordata > Actinopteri > Cichliformes > Cichlidae > Haplochromis > Haplochromis burtoni. Next base: position 889 of record NW_024585685.1, read on the forward strand.
CATTGGTTTATAGTATGTGTGTGTACATGGCAGTAATTTTATTATGTTGTTT
>NW_024585685.1:964-7298 GCF_018398535.1 Haplochromis burtoni
GTGTGTGTGTGTGTGTGTGTGTGTGTGTGAGAGAAACATCCTGTGCCTAAAACTATGTGAAAGTTACCGTATATATGTTCAGTGCAGATAGACATATACTGCATAGTTATATATGTCATACAAAAATCCACCACAGCATGGAACAAAAAACACCCACATGTAACAGTAATAGCTAAAAATGTAGCAAAAGAAACCATAACAGACAAAACAAAACCTTTCCATTGCCCAAATACTGATGTCATCCACCCCTCCAGAGGATTGTCAATTTCAAAATGCTCATGCATTGCTTTGGATAATGTTTGGAGGCCTTCCAGGGCTCTGGTTACAGAGCCGTCTGCGGCCATATTGTTGGGAATGAAAGTGCAACACATACCTCCAAACATTACACAAACACACCCTTTTTCCGTCAAGAGCCAGTGTATTCTGAACTGCCATGAGTGATGAGGGACCTAGCTGTTCAGCCAATCCCTCCACCGCATCCCGAGTCAGATTGGCCAACCTCAGAACATTGTAATGGACGTAATTAATTTGTTCAACATTCTTATTTTTAGTCACTGGGAAAAGAGCATTATAGGCAGGTTTTTAAACCCTGCTGCAACCTGATCTAGTAATTTTGTGATGGTGGGCTGAGTGGCAGGCAGGAAAAAGCACCCAAAATGCAGGACTCTCAAAACAGGACTGGAACTCCAAATGCAGCTTTATTGCAGGCAAAACTTGCTTGTGAAATAAAACTCACAAAAGCAAAACTCAGAAAAGAGTCACTGGAGGACTGGACATAACAAACACACAGCATGTTGAGGGTACGACACGACAGGGAGCACAGGAAAACACAGGGCTTACAGACACAGGGGAGTAATCAGGGAATGAGAAACAGGAGGGAGACGCAGCTTGGAGAAATTAGGCTAACGAGACGGGGGAAGTAAAACTGAACACATTGACATGAGACATGAACTTTCAAAGTAAAACAGGAAACAAGAAGCAATTTACTAAGACACAGGCTTGACAGAGAGACAGAATTGACAGAAAATATGAACTGTAATACAAAATCAGATCAGCCCAACTCAAGAATCAGAACATAAATCATAATCTAGAAAAACACCAAAATACAAGACAGAGAAAGCTGGGTCAAAATGACCCAGAACCGTGACAGATGTATGATCACTCAGGACTCACCTAGGGACCCGATGGCATCTATATATGTTGGAGACTCAACAGATAAATCAAACGAGGAAGTGGACCTTTTAAACAGCACATGGCGTCTACGCCGGGCGGTAAGCTGTCCTACCCTGTCTCCTGAGACTCTCACCCTCTTTTCACCCACAAGTATCAGCGGCGCTCCTAGGCGCACCATGCAACACAACTCAATGTTCCTCTGGTAATTCTAGCATATAGTCTGTATTCCCCACAATAATAATAGAAACCCGATCCGGCCCAGGGGTCAATATAAGTTCCATTTTCCCAAGAGGAATTAGCTTCTTGCAACCAAATCTTTGTGTGTGTATATGTGTGTATGCAGCATTTTGCATATCAGCATGAACACTTGTTAGCACCAGCGTGTGCATATGTATTCGTGCGTGCATCACTTTTAACTGGGTCAGCGTGTAGGTGTTCATCACTTTCCTGTTCTGGTGTCTTGGGTAAACCACAGTCTGAAGCGTGCCCTGGGGTCCTGCCCTCCTCCTTTTCAGTCTGTTTGCGACCACTGCTACTGCTGCTCACAGTGCTGTCCACCCTGGTTCTGACTCCAATTGGGGCAGTCCTTTCTTCAGTGTCCATGCTCGCCGCAGGTGAAACCTACATCATTGCTCCTTCTGTCTCTGCCACGCCCTTTTCCTGTGCTGCCCGATTCTCCGTGTTGGTCTGTCACCGCCCTGCACAGTGTTAATGCAAAGTTATGGAAGTCAGCATTCTGTTGCTAGACCTCACTTTTCATTGGTGCTTGATGGGCGTGTCATCACAGCTCTGTCAGCTGAGGTCTTCTGGGGATCTCGTCCTGTCTAGTGAAGCGGGCCTTGGTTTTAGTGCCCTCTGTCTCTGCTGGGTGAGGCGTCCCTCCTGCAGCTCAGTTGGGATTTTCAGGTTGTTGTTGTGGGTCAAGCTGCTGCAGAGGTTAGTCAGGGTCACGTCGAAGAGGGTAGAGGGGAGAGCAGGAGTCCAGGTCAGCTTTAGCTTCCAGGGCTTGCAGAGCAGCCTGTAATGGGGCATAAGTAGAAGAACAGACAGGGGTGGACAAACAGGAAAATGATGCACTATCTGGTGTATTATACCGAAAGTGGAGAAGCGCCGGCCCAGGCTCTGTGTCAGCTCTCTCTCCCTCCCCTCTTTCCTCCTTCTCTCCTATCTCATTTTTAGGCGCTTCTTTAGGCAGTTCTTCTGAAGTTGCTTTTCCCCCCCCACTGCCTCTTCTATCCACATCGTCAGACACCTTTTTAAAAATATAATCATCTCATCTTTTCTCTAATCTAATTCAACTAATTTCCATATCAACTTATAACTCACTCATGTTGGTCAGTCAGCGGAAAACATCCCACATTTTTACTATCTTAACAACTAAATTATCTGATCATTGGTTGGTCATACCAGTCTCTTTTACAAAAGTCACATTGTTGTCCTGCAACCTGGAGAGTTATCTGTCAGCAGTAAACAAATCTAACATTTAATAACAAGTGTTCAGTTTCCCTGCTTTAGTATTGCTGAGAGATATTGCCGTGTTCTTAAGTGTAAGGTGATCTTCATTGCATGTGTGTGCGTTAGTTGGCAGGTTAATAGTATGTGTTCAGTGGAACTACTCTCCCAAAAAATGCATCTCCTTAAACCTGGAGTTAAACCTTATTATCTCTGACAATATTAAAAATAGAAACTTTCTGGAGGTATTTTAATGAACTGTTTCTGTCATTTGTGCTTTCTGCTGATAAACTTTCTGTCATTTATATTTTTATGTTATTATAATGTCTCAGTTTAATTTCAGTGTTTTAAATTCATGAAACTGAACTTCAGATCTTGTTGAATGCTGTTTTCATTTGTACATAACTCACAGTTTCACACATTGTGACGTGTCAGAAGAACTGTGTCTCTCTTCTAGTTTTACTTCCTCTGCGTTTTCTCTTCAAAGCTGTCTGACTTACCCCTTATAAGGGCTTTGGGTCCACATGAACCGTTTTCAGTTTTTAGCTTAAGAAAAATTATAGAAATAATTATTTTCTCAAATTAAGATTAATTTGCTGTGACTCAGACTCTCAGCAGCTTGCAAATAACACTGTATGGATGTCAAAACAAGGTAAAAACTGAGTAGTCTTCCTGCTCAAGAAATGAACCCCCCCTCATGGCTGCCAATGTGATTTGGATGATCCTAGGACCTACACGCTTGGCAGTCACTCATGCACAAGACATCAAGTCTTCTTTTGACCTTTTCATGCCATACCCTATCAAGAAAATCATCCTCGATTGCACCAATTTAGAAGGAAGAAGAGTATTTGGATGCTTACTTTAGGATTCCTGTCCTTGCTGGCATTATGCAGGTCCACAGTGGGCATAGCCTAACAGAATCCCTGTGGGATGAAGAAACTGGCGGAGAACTTTTCCAGTCAACGAGGTCTCTTAAAACTTTCGAAATACCATATTTCTAAGATTTTCAGGGCCGAGTACAATAACCTCAGTTTGATCTGAATTAAGAAGCAGAAAGTTAGCGGCCATCCAGGTCTTTATGTCTTTAAGACATTCCTGCAGTTTAACTCATTGGTGTGTGTTATCTGGCTTCATGGACAGATAGAGCTGGGTGTCATCTGCATAGCAGTGTAAATGTATGCTATGTCTTCTAATGATGCTGCCTAAGGGAAGCATGTATAATGTAAACAGAATTGGTCCTAGCACTGAACCCTGTGGAACTCCATAATTAACCTCAGTGTGTGAAGAGGACTCTCCATTTACATGCACAAACTGGAGTCTATTAGATAGATATGATACAAACCACTGCAGTGCAGTACCTGTAATACCTACAGCATGTTCTAATCGCTCTAATAGGATATTATGGTCGACAGTATCGAACGCTGCACTGAGGTCTAGCAGGACAAGCACAGAGATGAGTCCACTGTCAGAGGCCATAAGAAGATCATTTGTAACCTTCACTAAAGCTGTTTCTGTGCTGTGATGAGCTCTGAAACCTGACTGAAACTCTTCAAATAAACCATTCCTCTGCAGATGATCTGTTAGCTGTTTGACAACTACTCTTTCAAGGATTTTTGATATGAAAGGAAGGTTGGAGATTGGCCTATAATTAGCTAAGACTGCTGGGTCTAGAGATGCTTTTTGAGTAAAGGTTTAACTACAGCCAGCTTGAAGGCCTGTGGTACATAGCCGATTATTAGAGATAGGTTGATCATATTTAAGATCGAAGAATTAATTAATGGCAGGTTGTGAGCCATTTCCTCTCCAGATTACGAGTCATCTGCTTTAGGCTACGTGTTTGAGAATTATACCACGGAGTCAGGTACTTCTGATTAGAGACCTTAGTTTTCACAGGAGCTACAGTATCCAGAGTCGTACGTAGTGAGGAGGTGAAATTATTAACAAGATAATCGACCTCTGTTGGGGTAGCGTTCAGATAGCTGCTCTGCTCTGTGTTGGTACAGGGCATTGGAGATGATAACAGTGGGTGGATTATATTCTTAAACTTAGTTACAGCGCTTTCAGAAAGACATCTACTTTGATAAAGTCTACTCTCCACCGCTGTGTAATCAATTATTGTAAATGTAAATGTTATCAGGAAATGATCAGACAGGAGAGGGTTTTCAGGAAACACTGTTAAATGTTCAGTTTCTATGCCATATGTTAAAACAAGATCTAGAGTGTGATTAAAGTGGTGGGTGGGTTCTTTTACATTTTGAGAGAAGCCAATTGAGTCTAATAACAGATTAAATGCCATGTTGAGGCTGTCATTTTTAGCATCATTGTCCATATTTCTAGAAATGAGAGCTGCTCCATCCAAAGTGGGATGGATGCCGTCTCTCCTAACAAGACCAGGTTTCCTCCAGAAGGTTTGCCAATTATCTATGAAGCCCACATCGTTTCTGGGACACCACTCAGACAGCCAGCAATTTAAGGAGAACATGCGGCTAAACATGTCACTCCTGGTCTGATTGGGGAGGGGACCAGAGAAAACTACAGAGTCCCACATTGTTTTGGCAAAGTTGCACACCGATTCAATATTGATTTTAGTGACCTCCGATTGGCGTAACCGGGTGTCATTACTGCCGACGTGAATTATGATTTTACTGAATTTACGTTTACCCTTAGCCAGCAGTTTTAAATTTCCTTCAATGTCGCCTGCTCTGGCCCCTGGAAGACAACTGACTATGGTTGCCGGTGTCTCTAGCTTCACATGTCTGAGAACAGAATCGCCAATTACCAGAGTTTGACCCCCGGCGGGTGTGTCGCCGAGTGGGGAAAAACGGTTAGACACATGAACGGGTTGGTGGTGTACCTGGGGCTTCTGTTTAGGACTATACTTCCTCCTCACCGTCACCCAGTCGCCCTCTTTCCCCAGCTGCTTGGGGTCTGCCGGGGAACAGCTGGCGGGGCCTACGCTATCTTCGGCTGCACCAGCTACAGGGGCCTGGCATCTGGATGTTGTGTTGGACCAGCGGCGTCTGCAGGTCTAGGTTTATAACCTGAGAATTGAGAACCCTCAAACCATTCTAGAATAGCACAGAGCAAGAGTCGTTTGTTAATAACCACAGGTTGATGTCTGCTTGCCAAACAGTGTAAAACTTAGGGTGACTGTTTAAATTAAAAGGATTTTAAGAGCCCGATATATTGTGACCCGTCCCACAGGCGAGTGAATTATTTTGTGTTGTTTAATAGCAGCTGCGTTGAGAAAAAGAGGCAGATTAGATTGGCATGGTTGATCTCCGCAGCTGTGTGTGTGTGTCGAGTAGAATTTGAAAGGCATCATGTCACATTCTTGGAGAGGAGAAGACAGTCGGCCATGAAGGCGAGAGAGGAAGTGGAGATTGGCTCTGGGTGGAAGACAAGTTAGGGGAGGAAGTCTGCGTGACTGCACGGGGAAAAGTGCCTAAAACACAGGGTGAAGAGGCAAAAAGGGAAGTAAAAGAAATGCTGAAAAATAGAAAGGGGAAAAATAGTATCATTAAGTAAAATCATTATGAATCATTATGCTAACTGGGGTGTAGAAAAAACTGAGGAATGCAGTGATGTGAAGAGTGTGTGTGGCAGCCTGAAGGAACTCAGCTGATGTGAGTAGAATGAGTGATAAAAGAGACGCGTTAAAATGTGGATAGACGGATCAAAAGTGTTATTGAGCAAAAGAAAGGCACCG
>NW_024585686.1:0-7284 GCF_018398535.1 Haplochromis burtoni
GCCCAAATATCAAAGAGAAATTCAAAATGCATGCCGTGGAAGAGTTCGGGTCTTAGGAGGTTAAAGTTTCTTTGATTCAATGCATGAAGGAATATTTTTTGCAGATAACCAGACTTTCTGATCCGTATGATGGCGCAGAAATCCAGCTGTGATTGTCAACCGTAAAGGTGATGCTGTACAAAAGGGACACATAGTTCCCCTTCAGTAACAGAGAACAGAGGAGGTTGATATCTGTCCTGTCTGTGAGCGCGAACAACCACTTACAACACAGCAGTTCAGGGATGACGTTGCACATATGGGCCTTCTATAGGCCTGTAGGAAAACCCAGACATTTTCATCCATCTCGAAAATCCTCCCGGACACCTCGGACAGAATGTGAAAAGTGGACATGTTGGGGGAAAAGAGGACGGTTGGTCACCCTACTGTTATCCTACCCTGTAACACCACCAAGACATTGGTTCAGGTTTGTGGATGACACCTGGGTGAAAATCAAATCTCCGAACATTTCACTGATCACATCAAGTTCACCAGGGAGGGTATGAAAAGATGACAGGCTAGCTTAGACTGAGATTTCCATCAATGCTGGGGGACATTTAAATGTTGATGTTTACTGTAAATCAAACAGAACACATGCACACACTAACAAGAAGCCCAATATCGAAGAAAGGGCTGTGGAGCAGAATAAACACAGTACAGTGTGGTCTTAGATTATAGGAGAGAGCAGAGCTTCACTTGATGGTTGTTGTAGGAGCCATTTGTGTTTGTTACCTCATGTCTGCTGCTAGGGGACGCTTTTTCTTTGTCTGCTGCACTGTTGTGATGTATATTAAATGATGTTGAATACTAAGAGGAATTGCTGAACAACAAATGCAGCTACTGATGAGCAATAAATGTGTTAAACCGACAAGTTAAGTATGGCTGGAGTTATTGGACTTTCTCAAGCTTCATTCGTAACAGTGGCAACCCCACCATCCAACACCTCAGTGGCTTAGCCGCTATGTTTAAACCCCCCCCAAAACATTTCTACATTTCTCAAGAGCTTCTGGTTTAGTGAGACCGTGCGGGTGGTTCTACAGGTCTGGATGGTGAATGTTACAGTGTAGGGGAAATGGCAGATTTCAAACAGTTGTATTGACAAGTGAGACTCCAACTGGAAATGCAATTCTTATTCCAATCATTGTTTGGGTTATGAACATTAAACCAAGTGTGATCAAGAACCAGAGGGGAGCTCAGGGCCTCAAACAGGATCAGACTGATTTACTCGGACTGTTTGCCAGACAGAGAGAGAGACAGGTTACGCTTTGTAATTTAATGTCAGAGAACCGTTCCCAGAGACTGGGAACCGGGCATCTTCTCCAGACAGAAGCAGAGAGATGGGCTCGGCCCGGCTGCGTTGGTTATGTTGCACACTTGGACAAAAAGACAATTCCAGGTGTGCATGAGTTTATAATAGTCTCCTTTAATTCTTTCATTCTGCAAACACAGAAGCACAAGCACTTCAGCTCGCAGGCCGTTCGTGCACTGAATGAAACAGGGCTGCTGGGACTAACTCTGAGGTCACCCTAGCTGCCCCCCCCAGTACCTGCGTGAGGACCACTCATGGCAATCATACTTAAACTTCTAAAACGTGACAGTAGGATCCCAGTGACCCTCCCAGCAGGGAATCTTTGCATAGTCAGAGGATTCTGTTTTGCTTTGTTGCCAGAAAACCAAAAACTGAGTGAGAAATCCCCCACTTTTCTCTAACTCACCAGTAAAAACTTCAGGTGTGGACGGTAACTTCTCTGGAGTCATTGTCATGCCTGTGCTGAGCTCTGAGGAGGAGGACGAGGAGGGTTAACATAAGGTTCTGAATCAGGTTTTATCATAGCTTTTAGCTGTGTCAGTTGCTGAATGACTGCTGTCCAGAGATAAGTCTGAGCATTTGTTCATGCCTGCTAAGGTGGACTTCATGAACACCAAAATGCAGTTTCAGTGCATTTTATTATTGCAGTGTTGTGGTAGTACAGCACCTAGCCTGGACTATTCTTTCAGGTCTTCAATGGCCAACTGGTAGGGGTTTTGGTTCAGTTAATGGGGTAGCCACCCTGCTGAAATCTTGGAAGAACCTGTGGTGAAAGTTAACATCATCAAGAAAAGCCACTGAGCGTTCACAAAACTGGCAGGTCCCTGAAAATGGGGCAGGATAGTTCTGCACTGGGTTAGAATCCAGTCTGGGGCTTCTCTGTGGGGAATGTACATGTTCTCTCTGGGTGCTTCCTCCCACGGTTCAAAGATATATATGGGGTTAGGTTAACTGGTGATTATAAATTGTAAAGTGTAGGTGTGAATGGTTGTCTCTGTTTTTAGCCCTGTGAAGGATTGGTAACCTTTTCTTATCAATAACTAATGCACATTTGAAAACAGAGTTTAAAAATGCATACACGTATTCATTTTAAATGCACACAAGCACACAGAGTATGAATGGAAAAACAGTGCTCCTGTGGGTTATCTTTCTCTTCAGGCCAGTGTGCTATCAGCTCAACCTGAGGGCAGTAACTGAGAGATCAGGGTGGCTTTTCTGATAACTGGCTGGCTATATATTTAAGATAGGAGAGGTCTGGGATGAAGTCATTTGTTTGTTGGCTTGAATAGTTATGCAGGAAAACTCAGTTTTGTGTTAACTGAGATAACTCTTGTACTTTTCCGATTGTTGTGTACTTTTTCAGTGTTTTCTCTGTAACGCTGCCGATCTCCGACTGTATTCCCATGTGATGTCTTTGTTGTGTGTGTAAGTTGGGGGGGGGTCCTATTCCTCTGCGGGGCAACCTGCATGTGGCCAATAAAGCATTCATTCAATTCAATTCAAATGGCTAACTGTTAAATATCAATTAAACATTAACAAAGTCACAAGAATAACTCGGACAAGAAAGTCACCTACACCTCTACACCTAGTCTCACGATAACACAAGGTCATTTCTTATTTTTGTATTACAAACAAGTCCAGTTTTAGTTACTGACAGCAGACTAAATGATAAAGATAAAAACAATGTCAACCATGTGGCAATGACAGTTTTTTTTTTAAAAGACATAAATATTTCAGCCAATACAAGATAGTAAAAATTCTTTCTTCTTTGAAAAACAAATGTGGTGTTCCAACGTTTGTAGTTGTATTTCACACTGATTGTTTTATCATTTGGACAATAAAGTTGAAATTTCCAGATTAAAGTAAAAAATCTATTTTGAGAAGAAAGTCGAAATGTGGAGCTTACCTTAGTTCTTTCAAGATAAAATGCCACGTTTGCAAAATGCCTCGTGCAGATAAGTTAGTGAAACAAGTCGATGGGCACGGCACACATCTTCTTTATTGTACGAGGGTAAACTATTGATAAGCTTGCATCTGTCCACTGTCATTGTATTTTGTACAAATGCACTCTTCCAAGTTTGTGTTTTCACATGTGACCAAAAGCTTTTCAACATCGTTGCACTCATGACTGTGTTTATGTTCTAAGACAAATCATTTCTTTCCCTGTTACTAAAACCGACTCAGAGGGAACAGCAGCCGTGCCTCTCCACATTTCTCAAAACAGAATTATGACTTCAATCTCAAAATGTGGTCGATAATATTTTGTTTTCTTAATGAGGCCCTAATACTCTTCCGTAGATTTTTCACAAAGTACAATTTTGCGCTGACCAACAATAGTCTAAAACAATGCAGCCATTCAACATATAATGTGTAGCTCTGTGTAGCGTCCTATTGCACGTGTACCAAAAATAACTCCGCTTGAACAAAACAAGCGCACCTAAAGCAGGGCGGGTCTTTCAGCAGCTACGTCACAGTCGGTGCTGCTCGCTTACTCGCTGCGAAGTGTTGTTATGTCAGGTCGGTATATGTAACTTGTACGTAAGCAGCACTTCGGTAATAGCTGCAGTTTTTGTGGGAATCACAGAGGACATAAAGAAATTCAGGTAAGAGACAAACCTGATGTAGTTTGTTTTGTAGCAACGACGCTGAATGATTGTCGGACCATCACCGGCGGCGCTGACAGAATATTTCGCGCTCTGCCGGTGATGGTCCGACAAAAAGTGATCTCCGGTGTTTCAGTGCGGTGTGTGTAATATCTTTCCTTATTAAGTGTGCCTATGTAATGGCACACTTATTACTATTCAACAGATTTATTATTCTTATTATTATTTTTCTTCCGCCTGAAATTATGAACCGTTTCACAGCCCGCAGCTTTGAGACGACCCCACGACTCTTGGTAGGGATTCGTCGCACAGTTTTCCCAAAATTCCCAAAAAAGACCCCATTTTCCCCCATCCATTTAGATGGGGATGGGCCCGAAAAAAGGCGCCAACACAGGCCACTTTGAAGGCCTACCGCTCGGCCATACTTTGTCGTACTTTAAACGGGTCACAAGATTTTGGACTTTTATTGTCCAAATCCTCGTTGCGATATCTTTTACGGTTGTTTCACAAGAGCAGTTTAAGTTTTAGGAAGATTTAGATTTTCACGGAATGTTCGCCCCACTGTCAACAGCCAAAAAACCAGAGTGTGGAGAATGATTTAAAAAATTTGTCTTTCTCGTCCTGTCCCACCCAAACTGTTTGCCCTACATCAATAATTTATACATCAAAACTAGTATTAATAAATAATCTACATTGAAAGGGGTTATTTGATAAAAATAAAGAAATGACCTGCTTTGAAAGTATCTTCATCGCTCCGCGTAATTGTAGTGCTCTGTGTTTTATAACCCATATATATCACGTTACTGCCCTCTGATCTCTCCTGTAAAAGACATTTTTAATGTTAATGAGCGTTTTACATTCACAAATAAAGGATAAAAAGGGAACTGGAGCTATTACCTCATAACAGAAATGATCTTTCTGGCTTGACGTCATTCAAGAGAGATATGTTTGACATATGTTTTACAGATTATAGACCAACACGTCACAACTGCTAAATGCTGACAATCTGTTTGTGGCACAACTTTTTTGAATTTTCTGGTGAAGTTGAGCACAGGTTAAACCGATAGTAACCGTGCTCGTTTTTTAAATGCTGATGCCTCAAGTTATTGTCACCAGTTACCTAACAGAGTTACATCACAGGCATGTAGTCTAACCATTGCTTGGTCATTTATGCGCCTTCTTAAAGAAGCATGCTGAACTGAGCTCGTTTGAGATTCATTTCAGAAGCAAACACATTCAAAATCGTTTAGAGGCCTGTACCACGAAGACGAGTTTTGGCATATCCAGGTAACTTCAGGGTTAACACTGAGTTTTCTCTGCTGCAAAGGTGGTTCACTCTTCCCAGAGTACATCCCCATGGCCACTATGCTTACCAATTCTGACGTCATCATGACACCATCTTTGTGTCATGCGACAGCTGCACCGAAGTGTCTGTGACACCAGATATCTATGTTCCAGTCGATTCTCATATTTAAAATATCAATATTTTAGTAATTTGGGGTAAATTCATTTAGTTTGTCATTAACAGGAACACAGTGGAGAGTACATGTATTTTTGGGATCGTCTAAAGGGACCAATATTACCTGCTTTGCTCACCGTTTGTTGTTCATCATTTACACCTGCTGTTAAGGGGGAAGAAGCTGCTGCAGTATTCTCCTAAATGACAGGTCTCGCCACTTGGACAATATTGCGTCATATGCAAACTGTTTCAACACTTGGACACACTCTGAGCTTGCAGGATTCTCATGAAAATGGTGAATCCTGCTCCTCTTAAATAATCAGGCCCCATCTTAACTTAATGACCCTGTTCAATTCAATTCAATTCAATTTCTTTATTGTCCCACAAGGGGAAATTAGTTTAGCAGCAGGAGGATAAAAACAACCAAAACAATACTATAAAACAATAATAACAATAATAATGATATAGAAGATTCAAGGACAATTATTTGCCATTAAGGAGACAAGACGCAGTAGGGATAAAAGAGACCTGGAGTCTTTTAGTCCTCCTCGGAGGTACTCTAAAACGGCGGCCGGAAGGCAGCAACTCAAACTCACTGTGAAGTGGATGGTTCACACAATTAATAATAGAATGAGCCTTTCTAAGCACATTTCTATTGTAAATGGCCAAAAGTCCATCTTGCCAGCGCCCTGAAATTTTGCTAGCAGTTTTTACCAGAAGTCCCAACCGATTCTTATTCTTCACCGTCAGGTTACCAAACCAGGCAGCGATACAAAAAGACATCACAGATTCGATAAAACTTCTATAAAACAAGGACCATATCACCCTATTAGAGCACTTCGCTCTCACACTGCAGGCTCACTGCTGGGGGCTTCCCATGATGCATTCAGTATTTCCTTTTCAGTCACATTCTTCACTCACTATGTGTTAATAGACCTCTGCATTGAATCATACCTGTTATTAACCTCTGTCTCTCTTCCACAGCATGTCTTTATCCTGTCTTCCTTCTCTCACCCCAACCAATCACAGCAGATGGCCCCGCCCCTCCCTGAGCCTCTTTCTTCCTGTTAAAAGGGAGTTTTTCCTTCCCACTGTCACCAAAGTGCTTGCTCATAGGGGTCATATGATAGTTGGGTTTTCTCTATATGCATTATTGTAGGGTAAATGGCCTGTATTTGTATAGCGTTTTACTAGTCCCTAAGGACCCCAAAGCACTTTACACATTCAGTCATCCACCCATTCACACACTAAGGTCTACCTTATAATATAAAGCGCCTTGAGGCGACTGTTGTTGGGATTTGGTGCTGTGTAAATAAAATTGAATTGAAAATTGAAAATCCAGGCTGGTATCGATGATACTGATCTGATACTGATACTTTGTACAAAAAAGTAATGTGTGGAAACTCAAAAGCAAAAGTAATGTATTTCAAATTATTCTTTCATAAAGAATACAAGATATCAGACTTCTTGTTCTAATTCTTTAATTAGGAAGAATTATCAAACAAAAAATTAAAAACACCTGAAAAGTCAATGCCTACATAGAAAAATATTCAGTTAGTGATCATGTGACTGAAACATTTTATAGACACATGTTATTATCTATCTTATTAAATATTTTTTGAGTTGAATTTCCATTATCTTGTATTTATTATAAAGGTTTTGCAATGTGGGCAACATGGTGGCATGGTGGTTAGTAGGGCTGGGCCATATCATACCGTTCACCGCTATAATGTTGGGCAACGATAACAAATTGAAATATGGCGATAAAATATGGGTAAAACGCGCATGCGCAGTGCCTTTGTTTTCATACGCACATGGCGGAAAAAGTATGGCGGCCACGGAGAATGAGAAGAGTGAAAGCGGATCGTTGAGTGAAA
>NW_024585687.1:0-5546 GCF_018398535.1 Haplochromis burtoni
TTACATCATTTTTTTATATTATACTACTTAAGAATAGACAGTAGGGTTGTGGGTCAGAATGGCCTTTTAATCATGCCAGCTTGCATACTATAAAAAGTGCCTGCGTGTAGCTGTTAGGATGCCTGGGTCGTTGACCCAGGGTTTTTGAGTTTATTATTTCTAGTCTTTGGTTTCTTTGAGTTCTGTCTTATGGTTTATGTCTCTGTCTTCTCTAGTTGCTCTGTCTCCCCTGTCAGCTGTATCCCCTTGTCTAGTTCGCGTCTCTGTGTATCCTTAGTTGCTATATCCCCGTGTCCAGTCAGTGTCTGTGTCTGCCCTGGTCCCACGTCTCTGTTCCCTCTGTGTCTTTGTTCAGTCTGTGTTATGTGTTTCCTGTTTTACTTTGAAAGTCCATGTCTGATGTTAATGTGTCTGGTTTTGCTTCCCCTTGTCTCGTTAGGCCTGATTTGCCCCAGCTGTGTTTCCCTCCTGTTACCCATTCCCTGATTGCTCCCTCTGTGTATTTAAGCCCTGTGTTTCTCTGTGTCCGTGTCATGATCTACCGTTTACCTGTCAGTCCTCCGGTTTAAGTTTATTTTGATTTTTTCCTAGTGATGGGCAGATGAAGCCTCATGAAGCACTGAAGCTTTTCATCCAATTGGTTCACCCCAACGCCAAGCTTCTTGAAGCTTCATTTTAGTGATGGTGAGATGAAGCCTCATGATGAACTGAAGCTTCCCATCCAACTGGTCGACTCATGGTTCGAAGCATTGTGATGATTCATTTGCTCTACTGCGCCATCAAGTGGACAATTCAAGTGAAACGGGCTCAATGATTATAATGATGTGATGTGTAAACCTCTAAACTGAATAAATAAATTGTTTTTCATGGTTATTTATCCCGAATATTGTCTCAGTATGTCTGATACAAAAGAGAAAGTGGAAACTATCAGTACACAGTTTTTGGGATGATTGTGTAACTGCGTAATCATGCTTATGTACATCTCAATAATGACACAAACTAGTGTGTGGCACTTCAAGTTGAATGAATAAAGGAATTACTATTGTTCATGACACCAATAACTGAACTCTAAATATTAGTTATATTTAATATTATACTAATTTTATATTATATTAATTTAATTAATGTTTGTGTATAATAAATTGGCAGCTTAACACAGGAATGTACATGGAAACAAAAAGGGAGGGAGTTGTGATGTGAATGTGCTTGTGATAACAGTGCTCATGACACTAGGGAAAAGTTTTCATTTGTTTTTATTCAAAAATAGCAGCTTTTCCACAGTGCTGGGCTTAAGACGGTTCCTCTTTTTTGAGAGGATTTCTCCTGCTTTTGAAAATATCCTCTCACAGGGCACAGATGAAGCAGGGGTTGCAAGAAAAACCACAGCAAGTTTATACAAGTTTGGATAAAGAAATTTGTGTCCAGTACTCCAGTAGCTATGTAACACGTACGTAATCCAATTCCACAACACGATGTGATGGGGGAATCAGCTGTGTTTTGCTGCCCATTTTATTTCGAATCTGGCGCGAACCGGTGAACCAGTTCCCGAATCAGTCACGTGGTACGGACTGCCCGCGAGGCCTCGAACGTCACTGCATACGTAATCAACGCAAGCCTCGATACGCGCTTCAGAAAAACGCCCCCGCGATTACCCGACGCGCGATTCGAAGCTTCGACACACAGGACACATCACTACTTCATTTGCTCTAGCAGGACACCTACTGGACGTAAAAATATTAGTTGGCATGAATTTGAAGAGTGTGGCATTTTGCACACAGCCTGTAAATGTCAACAACAAAAGGAGTGTGTAAAACATCTATATTGTAGTGATGGCAGTATACTGTGTATATTTATGCTGGCAGTATGGAAAATGATTATTTGCGGCAAAGTTCGAACCGCTTCCTGAACCAGTCACGTGGTACAGCCGGGCAGCGAGGCTTCGGACGTCATCATTTTCAGCTCCTCCCATAAATGAAGCAAGCCTCGATACGCGCTTCGCGGAAACGCCCCCTCCATTACTCGACACACGCTTCGAAGCCTCGATACAGAACGTCACATCACTATTTTTTCCAGTTATGATATGTTTTGAGTTTAACATTAAAGCTGTTTTGAGTTCACGACTGTCTCCGGAGTCTGCACCTTGGGTCCTATTCCTGTCTGCACACAGCCACTCATAACAGTAGCAGGAGATCTAGCTAATTTTTTTATTTCCTTCTAATTTTTTTGTTTGTTCTATTTTGTTTTAGTTATTTGTCTGTCATAGTAAATACCATTATCATATACGTATTGAGAGTGATCTAAAAGTTATATAGTTATACTCAGAGTTTAGTGTCATGAAACCATCCTAGAATTGACCATGAGAACGATAAAATTAACCTGTTTATCTCTGTATTGTTTTATTGTACAGTCCAGTATTACACTGCAGTTTTTCATCTTTGAATCTTACAGTCAAGTTAAATGTTATACATCTTGTAATCATATGCATCATACCATGGATTTATCACAAATTATGTTCTGGGTGTGAAAAGTGAAGCCAATTAAGCAAAGTTTGTTCAACTTATATTAATTATAATGACCAGCAGGGGGAGACTACTGTGCAAATAAATGTACTCAGCTGTAACTTATGTAGTCATTCATTACAGATTAACCTCTCTTCTTATATTTCCTTCTCTCTCAAGTTTGAAGATAAAATAACGGAAGTCCAGCAGCAGGTAAAAGATGAACAGCAGAGAGGAAGCTGAGCAACAAGGGGAAGTCCTAAAACAGGAGTTGGAAATGGGATTTACTTAACATGTGTATATTTGTAAAATAGATGCATGATTAATTTAGGAATTAACAACAACACATTTTTATTTGAACATATCATAATAAGCAAAAGGTTTTTTTGTTAAAAAGAAGAAAAATATAGTTAAAAAGTATAGTTTATACATGCAGCTGAAAACCATTCACTCCGGAGCTGCTCATCCACACACCAGCAGCAGGGTCCCTGCACAGTTTAATTAATATAACACCGTGCATTGTTTGCACAAAAACAAACACATACGATAAATGTTAGTAACAAAATAGATAAATAAAATTTTTACAAAAGACTTTTTGTCATTGTCCTCCAGTCCTCTTGTGCTCACTCACTGTGGATGTGCATCTGTATGTACATAGTGCTACATGACAGTATGTACAATGTTTTTTTTTTTCTCCAGACTTAGATGGACAATTTACTTTCTACTCATTCTTGGTAAGGGAGATTTATTTATGTACGTTTTTTTGTTTTTTTTTTGTATCTATTTACCTGTTTTGCCAAAATAAATGTTTTGCTTATTATTGAACATGAGGTCAAAGTAGTCAGAAAATCAGCTCAGATTTGAAAAAATAAATAAATAAAACACAAAACAAAACCCAACAACAACCCACAATACCTCATGAACTGACGATCCTATTTTATTGGTAGCTTTCCCTTCACTCCACAGCTCATGCTGAGGCCTTCTACTAAAGGTAGCATAGCCTGTTATGTATAGGTCAGACATGAGTGAGAGAGATAACTAAAGCCATACTGGCTTGGATGTCACCTCAGGTCCCTGTCAGGTGTTGGGGAACCAGGACACAATGTTGAGAAGTGGACTACTGGACTAAGAAAGTATAGACATGGACAAGGGATTAGAACAGGGCTAATGATCCCACTACTGGCCAAAATAAAGGCAGTGTTTATAACTATTGGCAGCAGGCTGTCCATAAGTGAGGGCTTGGAGACTGCCAAGCAAAGACTCTCAGAGATTTGGGAGTCTTTGCACATTTGGGAGTCTTAGCTTGAGAGTCAAGGCTGGAGAGATGGAAGGCAGGAGAATGAACCAGATGTACTCTGAGTTGCAGGGGAACAGGATTCCTGATCCAACCCCACCAAGGCTGGAGATGGAGGGATACTGAAAAGGGATATGAGAGAAGGACAGAACACATAACAAAATTTTTATTGGCTAGTGGATCACTGAACATCAAACTGATAGACAGTGATAAACACAGAGACCTGAACTGATTCATGCCTATTGGCTAAAGAAGCTGACTGCACTCCAAGAGCATCTGGCAGCACAAATGAACCTATTAGCCTATAAATGAACTGCTATTAGACCAGGCCAGACAGTCCTGATCTCCAAGAATACCCAGAAGAGACCACTGCCATCCAACTACCAGCCAATAACCTGATTCAGTATCACATGGAAGCTTCTGTCAGCCATCATATCAGTTAAGATGAACAAGCATACTGCATGGTTCAATACACGATTGGAGCACAGAAAGGAAGGAGCAGGGGTAAAACAACAGAGCAGTTAGCTGAGACTGCAAGACCAGACCTACAAACCCACACACATGGATCCTGGGATGTTTAGAAATGTATGGACAACATTTTAATTTTTTTATCTTGCAGATTTTTAAATCAGAATTTCAAATGCACTGTGGTGCCAAGCACATATTGTTTGCCAAGAACAACTCGGTAAAATCTCTATAGGATCGTTTTATTCACGTGAATCTCTTAAGTATTATTATTATTATTCTTTTCTACTTCTTATTTCAGTTACCACATTATGTGACAATGTCTAAGGCAGGAAAGGCTGGAGGAAGAAAGGGGCACATTTAATCAACATCATTTCAATGATGCTGAAATTATCATTGTTTGGCAAGTTTCCGTGTTAGCACGAACAATGATCTGCTCCAACAGATCTGTATTGTTGTGTAATGGTACATGTAATGCAAGACTCTTCAATTCTGCTTTTTAAAGTTTTATCTGCTTTTTAGTTCACACACTTTATTTGTCTTTGTGATGAATGACATCTACATCTACAAATACATTTATCTTTGTATCACACATTACTCCTTGCATACAGGTGAAGAAGGGCACTAATGCTCTTCTGCTTTGAAATTTCTATGACTTGTAACATTGCATTTAGTTAATAGAACTGTTTCCTTGTACGGTGTTTAGAAGACAGAGGGATTAGATGGATTTTAGCAGTTTTACCCAGTTTTAGCTACCTGCACACAATAGTAAGTGTTCAGTGGACATTTAGGCAGATTTATGTATACATTTTAGCTTATGTGGTGGAATTCTCTATTAATACTGTCTGCGACATGGTCAGCTGTGGTCAAGCTATTTAATTACTGCATAAAGGAAAGCAAACAGACATGAAACATCACACTCATACAGCCAGGAGAGCTCTGAAATCAGAGTTGTGCTCCCACTCCTTTATGCACTCCAAGGAGAAAGGCAGGAAGTCACAAACTGATCATACCACATATCACAAGGCTCGCTATGAAACCTAATGGAACAATGGGCATGCTGTTTTGTGCCCTTGGCGTTATCAGCAAATGCAAAGGGAGTTGCCTTCTCCATCAACTGAGGCTGAAATAAGTTCATCTAGCTTTAGAAACTATTTCACTGTTACAGTGCCACAACAAAGCATATGTATAAGCACTTAAACTCTTTAAATGAGAATTATAGAAATTTTCCATTACGCGTCACTATATTATTTTTATATAAATGTTTATTTTAGTAAATTGTGTTCACA
>NW_024585687.1:5831-7278 GCF_018398535.1 Haplochromis burtoni
TGAGTTCACGTGTGTTTAATAGCGTTTTATTTAATGAAACCATTATGTGTTTTAATTAAACTCTTTTTAAAGGATTGTATAGGTCTCAGAGCTCTGTTATTTAGACATAGATGATTTAATTTAACTAGTTTAGGGGTATTTTAACTAGTGAGGATCATTTTGCTTTTTCTTTAGTGCTTTGAATCACACAGAGGCTAATAGTTTATTAGTTTATTAATACATATACAATAAATGTGATTCTGATTCTGAAATAAAACCTTTGTTAAGTTCAGTCCTGCCTGCGTGTCTGCAACTCTACTGGTCACACAGAGTGCTGCCTGACAGGGACCTCAATTAACCTAAAAAGTTAAATGTCAGAGTGAGCAATAACATTTGTGAAATTATGTCTCAACTTCAATTTTAAATGATATCCACAAAGCTCGAACTTCCTCAAAATGTCACCAGTGCTGTTGCTTAACGGTTTATATGATAATTAGTTTATCCACAAGTCACAGACGTTGGCATGCTTTTCTTGGTTATCTCTAGTTTGCATGGTAAAATGAATAAGGGAAAAAGTGTAAGAAGAAAAACTACCAGAATATGTCATACGTTTAGTAAATCTTTGGAGAAATGTTTTGAGATGTTTCTGTCATGACATATTTTTTCTTCACGTGTTTTCAGTTTTTGTGTAGTTGTCACATTTTTGTTTTGATATAATTTGCTCAAGATTAATTTTTAGTCCTCATAATTTGACATTGTGTGCTCAGCGCACCTGAGTTTCCTATCTTAGCTTCTAGTCATCGTTCTAGTTGTGTAATATTTGTTATCATCTTTTTTTCAGTGCTATCTTTTGTTTGTTTTTTTTTTTATTTTCTGCTCTGGTCCCCAGTTTCTGTCTTCGCTCTTTCCTTGAAATCTGCCATGTCTCCAGTTTGTTTCTTTGTTGTAATCTTTCTCTTAGTATCATTAATTTCTTGTTTTACTTCTCTGTGTGTTCTTCCTTTATTGGGCGTCCAGTTTTAGTTCCTCCATAGGCATTTTGTTAGTTATCCCCATCTGTGTTCTCCCCTCTTGCCTTCTCCCTCCTTATATATTGTCTCAGGCCTGGCCTTTGCCGGGTTCTCCATCTTGCTGTGTATTTTTTTTGGGTTTTTTTTCTTTTTTGTTCCTTGTAGTTTCCAAGTTTCCTCATTCCTTAGTTTGTAGGTTCTACTTCGCCTAAGGCTTTGATTATGAAATTCATATACTTTAGTTCAGCAATAAAACAGTGCGTTTTTTATTTTTCAACAACTTGACATATTTTTTATTCTTCTTAGAGACTTGCAACACAGATGCAGACACAAGTTCTGCAAGGGTTCTGAAAAATACTTCAAAAAACAGTCATACTTTTCTAGTTGGTTCACTCTTCTGTTATGGTGTTCAATATGAATCACTGCTATTATACAGTAGCTAGCTTCTTCAGATTTAA
>NW_024585688.1:0-1331 GCF_018398535.1 Haplochromis burtoni
GTGCAGTCAGCTTTGCTTCCTTTGTCTCCTTATATCAGATTAGTGTCAGCTGTTTCCCTGTGTGTTTCCACTTCCCCTAATCACCCTTTGTGTATTTAGTCTGTGTGTTTCTGTCGTCTGTTGTTCCACGTCATGTTTCCAGGATTTTCCATGTTTAGGGTTTTTGCAATGTTCAAGATTTTGTTCTTTTTGTGTTTAGCATTTAGTTTTCCCAGTTTGGTTCTAGTTAGGTTCTTTCTTGTATGCATCTACCTTTTGTTTTTGTACTTTTTTATCAGCCATATTAAACGGCTTGCTTTTTGTTGATACTCAAGTTTTGGTCCAAGTTCCTTCATGTCTACATTTTGGGTCCGCTCTTCACAATACATAGTCTGCCTCTGCCAGACTGTGACACTGTGGTGGACTTGGCTCTCTTTAAAGGGAGATGGTTGGTGAGGGTGGGATGTTGGAGAGGAAAGCATGTTCATTTTTTTTAATAAGTTTTTTATATATATGTATTTTTAGTGGCTAATGAATTATCAGAAGAATAAATAATAAATGCTTTCTGGAGAAAGGTCTTATGGGCAGATAAGACAAAAACTGAGGTATGTTTAGAGGACTGGTGAGTCTTTTAAACTCTGTACTAGCTGTTAAGCATGGAGGTGGTGGCTGTAAAGTAAATTTACAACAGATTTTGCATCATGTTCATTTGAAACATCTTTCCACTGTTTCAGGCTGGATTTCTGTATTAGGTTGTACATTTCAGACCACAGTGGACTGGGTGTGATGGGTTGTCTATAATGGAGAACAGATTTTTCAGTGACCTCCTGTCCTTTGTAGGTGGTATTATTTGATGTATTCACTTAAAAAATTAACATAATAAAAGTACTATGGCCTATGAAGTTTTAAGTCAAATGGAAGTTGAAACCCAACTTTGTCATATAACAGCTTTCGTTGTCATAAAAGTGTTGACTTATCTTAACTCAAGGACTCTTTGACTGTGACTTTAATGGTTCCCAGTCCGTGACCCAGTGTTTCTACATTCTTTAGTTCTCATTTGATATTTTCTTGTTCTTCCTACTTTAATCATGTTTTTCTAGTTCTTAGTGTCTTCTTCATTTAATCTGTTCCCTTTTGTGATCTGGTTGTCTTCGTGTCGCCTGTGTGTTTTGGTTTGCGTCTCCATGTGTTTCCTGTTTTATTTTTGACAGGCTCTCATTCTGTGTTCAGTTTTTCTTCCTAATATTCTGTTAGTTTGATTGCTTCCAGCTACACTCAACAAAAATATAAACGCAACACCTTTGTTACTGCTCCCATTCCCCATGGGATGGACGTAGAGACCTAAAATTCAT
>NW_024585688.1:3361-4795 GCF_018398535.1 Haplochromis burtoni
ACGTCTAAATTTAAGCGTCATGCAATTAAAGGTTGGAGGTAAGATTATTGTAAAGTCTTTGCCTCCTCATTCTTCGGTTATTACTCTTTCTGTTTATATTGCATGTACAGTGTAATTATTGTGAACACCCTGTGTATATGGTGGTTCTAAATTAAGATTATTATAGAAATGAGGACTAATAAAATCAAGGCTTTTTTAATAGGCACCTATGAGCATCAGCATGACATGGACTGCATCTCTCAACGTAAGTCAACATTTCTTTTATTGCGCAGATGATTAAAAACACATGAATGTGAAATAAATTTCAGCCGTGTCGCTTTTTACCTTTATTTTTGAATTAGAGGCTCACGAAGTAGCAAAGCTGACGAGCGTCACCCTGGGTGTTCTGTCTGTTTTCCTCTTAATGGTCATCACTGGTCTGGCTGTTCAAAACATGAAACTTCAGATGGGTACTTTTTACAGCTACACAATCTCTCTCATAATCTTTACTTTTTATTGATCTTCTTAAATTTATAATTGCTTTTTGAAATAGAGTAATACTATGTTGTTTTATTCATGGATTAGCAAATAAAGAAGAAAAGTATCCGGACCAGAGCACGGTGAGTCAATCTAAAAATGTACTTTTATGCTCTGATTGTCAGCATTTGAACAAAATGTTATTGTACACCATTACAGTGCCAATTACATATCGTATACAGGAAGAAATAAGATTTTTGGTTTGTATGTTCCAAGTAGCTGTTGACTAATTGTCCTCTTTCCTTTAGAAATGTAACATAAACACTTCACTGTTATTGCTTATATTTGTCTATAATTATAATTAATATGTATATAATACTCATAATAAATGTGCTTTTCACAGAATCATGGAACTGATGATGTGAACTATGCTGCAGTGACAGTTCGACCAAAACCAAAAAGAAGAGAGATCGAGCCGAATGTGATCTATGCTTCCACCAGATAGAATCAGCAGGCGACTTGAACTGACTGATGAGGTTATCATGACTTAGTCTGGAAATGGAAAACTTTTGATATGAAAAAAAACAACAACTTTGCTGTGGTGAACCAATATTTGTATGTTAACTGAATATTTGTATGTTTTCCTGTTAATTCTGAGTTATTACTTCATCCATCAAAGTGTAATTAGCCAAACAAAGACGTGACGTGATTTTTAATCAAATGAAAATTTGCAAAAATCTGCACACAACCTGAACAGAAACAGTCGATACTTGCTGACTATAAATGTTCTTGAAAAATAAAGACTACATTCATGTGGAACATGGATATAACTATGACTGGATACTGTATGTATTATCTTATGCTATTATATGTCTTGATCAACAGACAAAACAATGCAAGATTATACTTCCTCTTCCTGCAAAAGACCTGTTTTTACTGCTGACTACACACTTATATGAAACATTTCCTCTGGTTGAA
>NW_024585688.1:5990-7275 GCF_018398535.1 Haplochromis burtoni
CCTTAGAACTGAAGAAGCTTCTCGGATGAGAAGTGAAACGTCTTCAAGCAACTTAAAGAAGTTTTGACGCGTTTCTTTCCCAGCTCCTTAGACTACAATGACCTGGATGACTGAGAACCTTCACAGACAAACTGTAACTGTTGTGTGGAATTCTTTAGATCAGCCTTTAACATAGGACTGTAGTGTGCTGATCTCCAGATGCATCTGTAAGGAAAATGGATAACAAAACATGGACACATCTCTGCGTGATCTCTACCAAGATATAAAGAATTGGAGAGAGACCAGCGATGTCTCTTCACACACATGAACATCTAATAAAAGATATAAATATTGAGACAGTGATCCAACATTTTTCTTGATTGACAGACCATTTGATCTTACACTTTTACTTGAATGTGGCTCCTTTTTTAAAAAAAGCACTGCTGACACAAACACACACACACACACAGAACAGGAGTTAGCAGGTTAATGGGCATCCAGTCAGTTAGATAGTTAGTACTTTGGGTTTGATATAGGCACGTGCGCATATGACAAAATAACCAGCTTCTCTCATTCTATTTCAAACAGGACAGAGATTTAGATTTTTAGATTGTCCATCCATCCATTCGCTTCCACTTATCCTTTTCAGGGTCGCGGGGGGGCATTGGAGCCTATCCCAGCTTATTACAGAGTAGGACGGATTGTAGGATAGCAAACATAGTCAGAAGACACGTTTTCAACACTGCAGGTTACCTGGATGTAATGTTTTTCAGCTAAAAAAAAACATGGTCTGACTCCTACTGTTGGTATGGTCACAAAAGGTTAAAATACTGTGTGTGCGTGTGTGTATCTATATGCACATGAGTAAGTGTGTGTGAACAGGGGGGTGTTTCGACCCGGCTCAAAAGCCGCAACATAAATAAGGAGACAAACATCAGATTGTAGGTGAGAAGAAGTTTTAATCCTAAAATGCGTAGCAGGTTGGCTGAAATGGCTGGTGCCACCAAGGTAAAGACAAGTGAGCTTCTGGGAAGCTTGCCTCAGGTATGCTTTTATCCACACCTGACTAGGTGTGGCCAATTGGCACCAGCTGAACACATTGCCATGATTAGGGGCTGCAGAGGAACGTAACAGGGTGCGTTTGTTTTACTTCCTGCTGATCACAAATGGTCATCTCCCCTCACCCCTGCCTTTTTAACAGTCTCACCATACACAAGCACAGGTGAGTACATAAAGGGCAGGAAGTAAAACATCCTCACTAAATAAAAAAGCAGAACCCTCACATGGGATGTGCCTACATACAGTG
>NW_024585689.1:0-1019 GCF_018398535.1 Haplochromis burtoni
CACACACACACATCCACAGAAATCCAGACGGCAGGGAAGACGGGCAGGGAGTCTAGAAGGCGGTTGGTAGTGTGACGATCCAGCGAGGAAGCAGCCTCTCTTGCCATCTTAAGTAGTCTGCCAGGATCAGTGTGAATGAGCCACAGGTGTGTGTTCAGGGTGGGTTCAGAGGCGGGGAATCAAGGTCCAGTTCCGCCCTGGTGGGAGAGGTTAAGACAAAAAATACACACACCACGACCTCTCCAGATCTTGAGAACCATGACAGTTTCACTTGTAAACAATATTACTGTTACTGATTAAGTGTAACTAAGTGAAGTTTCAGTAGTTTATACATAAATGTTTGTCCCACGGCCTTAAGGAGCTACACTGCAAGGTGTCCAGATGTCTTTGACGTATTGCTATGCATTGGCTTTTTACAATCACATTAACCTTTTTTTTATTTCGACCTTCTTTTGCTAAGTGTTCTAAAACAAATTCTTAATTACATTTTCACATAAACTGACATACTTTCTAAATGTACTTGTTGTCCTTCACAAGAACATAAACTGAAATAATTTGTAGTTTAATGTCTTTCTTTTTCTCTTTATATTGTTGTATCATTGCTGGTATATGGCTCATATGATCAGTTGGCATGTAGCTAGTGAACTAAATTGATTTTGGCAACCGTGGTTTCTAACAGGTGTTTTAAACTCACAGCCCAGGGGCCATTTGTGGTCCACATCACCCAATTTGCAGTCTGTATATTAACATGCACCAATATAATTCAATATTACAAGAAGTTATTTCCAAAGCAAGTTATGATTTCATATGAATATGTTCACAATATTGTTATTTGTAGATCAAAAACTAGTATACACTTATGTCTGTATTTTTATTTGTTAAATACTAACAACACGATAGCAGTGTCTGGCCAGAAAGAGAGTAACAATTTGCTTATCTGGCAGTTAAATGAAAGGCTTCAGTTAATTAAAAGTGACAAAACATAATCTGCGTTCACATGATTACTATAGGAAGATTGC
>NW_024585689.1:1093-7274 GCF_018398535.1 Haplochromis burtoni
AGAGAAAAACACGAGTAAACTGAGCTGGGGTTTACACTGACGAGTCGGCAACGGTCCAGCAATGAGAAACACAAAGCTGCCATCTTATAAAGGAACTGGAACACTCGTGATGAGCCACAGGTGTGTGATTGCGACCAGGTGCGTGGGCCAAGGGCAGGAGCCCACAGGTGAGCTCCGCCCAGGCAGAGGGAGGAGGGAAAGAGGGGAAGGGAGAGAGCAGGAACAAAAAAAAAAAACATATGTAGCCATACTGAGCCGACCGGGTAGGCACAGGGACCCTGACAGTTGCATCTTAAATGCTTTAGTTTTCTGAGTGTAACCTGCTCCTTTTAGTCTGAGCAGTCTTTATTATATATATATATCTATTTGAAATATCATGATGCCATTTTCTCTGGAAAGTTTTGCTCTGACTCCAGGAGTGAAAAAAGACAGTCGAAACAGTTGTAATTATCCCAAAAATGTTTTTCCTTGAATTTAAAATAGTTTTGAACAATAAATAACTATACAAATAGCAACACTGAGATTTCTTTGAGAACACTGTGATGTACAACCTTGTGAGAAATATGTGAAGAAGCATAACAGACATTTTCAAATTGTTTCCATAACATCAGATGAATTTAGCAATTCAAAAACAGCAATTGGATGTTTCCAATGAGGGAATACACCTTTAACATCAACCAAGCTTGTTGGATTTAAGAAAACATTTTGAAAGTGTTAAATATTTTACATGGTAAATAACTACCATACAAAGACACGGTGCATTTAAGCACAAACAGCATGGGATGCAATGACAGTTTAAATACACCAAGTTATGTTAGGACTTTCACAAACTAAAACAGAAAAGGTCACTTCAATACTAACTGGACAATCACTGCCCTGACTACAAAAAGGCTGGTTATGTAGGTCTTGCTTTTTACCTCTACTTTCTGTTGATACCCGTCTATAAAACTTCAAACCTTCAACAACACTAAAGTATTTAATTCAGTTTCGAACTAATCTCTCTGAACTATTACTTTAAATCTTACAATCATAGCTTCCGTAATAGTGCTATATGAAACATAAAATAGAAGCAATAACTGAAAATCTGCACTGTAAAGTATTCAAAATGGACAATGTAAATGGTGTCCATCTATGCCATGCCAAATGTTGGTGCCCAAAGTATAGCATTGCACATTTGTGCTTTATATGATTCATAGTCTTTGTGCACTGGCAATTTCAAAACAATGTTACATGTATTTGCCTCAGGAAAAATCTTGCCAGAATCCTCTGGAAGAATCTCTATTGTGGGCTGCATAAGAAAGCCATAAGAATAGCAAAGCATAAGAATACCCCCAAATGGCATTGCTCTTCAATGCCATTTGGGGGTATTGAAGAGCAATACCCCCAAATGGCAAATTCCAGGACATTCTCATTGTGACATTCAAGGTCACGGGTGCACATTCTCCATCTAAAATAAACGAACAGTTGAGTGTTAGTGTGGCGGGGCGTGGTCTGCGGTGTAGCTGCAGGGAATGCAGAGACACCTGAGTGGCATCCACAATCACGCCTCCCAGAATAAAATCGGACCTGGGTCCTGTCATTTGTTTGTTGCTGTTGGCAAAGTGTTCAGCTGCAAACTAGAAAGTGTTTGTGTGTGTGTATGTGAAGTGATAGCAACCAAGAGTGAATAAAGAAAGATGCTGAAAACCACGGAAACATGGTCGGGTCTGCCATGGTTCTGTTACAGTTTGAAATGTTTTTTCAGACTACAACAAAGCAATGTATTCGCTTTTCCCTAGTCTTTCTCTAGTCTTCCTAAAAATTACTATCAATGACAACATCATAGTCATGATAATTTGTATCCTACAATTGTGGGTGCACAAATTCATGTATAGTACCTTACAAAACAGACCTTGTAATAATAATTTCCTGTACCTTCTACATCAATGAGCCAGTCTCTCCAGAAGCATATCGTCTGGCTTTCGATCTCTCTTTTATGTGTTCCTGGTGTAGAAGAGTTGACTTGAAATACTGCTGAGAGGTCAGCAGCTTTCAAAGGTTCGACATCCTCCACAAACAGATTACGGAATAAATCAGGGTGTGCCCTAATATTCTGGAGGAGGCCTAGGGTGTTGAAGCCCTCTGTGAACCTGAACACATCAATTTTACATGATAAAATTACACCAGTAAAAATGTCTAAAAAAATATATTTTGTTTTTCTCAATCACTTTGACATAATTCCCACATCAAAACTTACCTTTCACTACACTTAATGCAATTATCAAATAAATAATGGACTATCCCACAAACCTTTTCAACTGCTGTTAATAACAAATGCAGTGTGCCAAATTGTATTTAGTGTAGTGATGGGATTTCCGGCTCTTTTTAGAGAACCGGCTCTTTTGGCTCTGAACCGGCTCTTTAGGTTGTTTTGTTGCTTTAATTAATTTATTATTAACAATAATATAAAATTATGCACAAAAGGAATATATAAATATATGCGGTGGACCCTAGGGACAAAACACGTACAAACTCCAAAACACATTTCTAGCATGAATTGAACTTCCAAAACAGAGCTACCTAGATCACTTAAATTACACAATTGAAAGCATATGTGTATTGTTTGTGTATTTATACACAAGCATTCATATATATAGTCAAATAATAAAAAAAATAAATGTTCATTTACCTGTTATTACCACACACCAAATCCGGTCGTTGGTACACTATCAAACATTATCATAGCATAAATAATTAATTTTTATATTAAAATGTTACTTATAAAATAAATAAATTAATTGGTGTACCATGAGTGTCGAGGGTCAATCTCTTGTCTTTCTCCGGTCTTTCAAAAATGTTAGACTGATGAATGGCCTTCATCAGCAACCTCAAATACTCTCTTGTGGGACCACCACCATCTACTGCACCTTCAGATGTTTTTTCATTGTCAACAAAAACAACATCGAATCTGGCTGCAGGATTGAAACGTCGCCGTTGGAAGGCCTGCAGGGTACTTTTCATTATGTTGTGGACATTGGCAGTGTAGTCTCTGCATATGTTGATCTGATTACTCGTAGGGCATGAAGTGTTATCAATTTTCGCCCGAAGTCCATTCAGAATGGTTTTAAGGTCAGCCCTGTGTAGAGATACAAAATGTGACATAATACATACAAATTCCCTGGCACATGCACTGTTAATAATTTTCTAATCGAGTGACATGAACTAAACTCAAGTCAATTACCACTACAGAGATTTTTTTTTAATTGACTCTAAACTAGCAAAGATTATTTTTTTTAAAGTTTGTATCACCACACGTTAGGTAAAGAAATGTGACTAACAACTAACAAATGCAAACATACCTCTTGGGAGAGAAAGATCGCCCATGAGCAGGAGGAGAAACAATCAATGGGGAACAAGACTGGTTGTTAAAGCTTGCAGCTTCTTGATGATCGTTGTAATCAAGTGCAGGAACAAACTGCAAAGAGTTAGAAAGAGAAAAGTGTCTGCATAGTTTCATCCTTTTAATCAAGTACGCATCTAGTAATCAGAGGGTTGTTGGTTTGATTCCTGGCTGCTCCAGTCTACATGCCAAATGTTCTTGGGCAAAGTAATAACCCCAAATTGCTCTCGGATCATAGATACATATAGATAAGTTAGATAAATCATTTTCGAAATACTGCTGATGTGAATGGATGAATGACGCATCTTGTATAAATAGCTTTGAAAGGTATGGAACAGTATAAAATCAGTATATAGTAATCAATCAACTTGCCCATTGACAAAATACACCGAAAGCATTGTTATTTGTTAAAGTGCTACAAAGGGTCATTAAAAGTATAAAACCCATATGTAGATATTAACCTATTGTTATTGTGAATAACATCACTGTAAATGTTGCATAAGGAGCTTTGAAAGAAAAGCAGCGTGATTTCTTGAACTTTCTTGAAGACGTTTCACATCCCACTTCAAAAAATCAAAATTAGTATAAGACAAGTATATTTGTCTTATTTCTTTTCAAAATAATATCGTTACAATTAAAATGCGAGATATTCAGCTACACAGTAACATTTCAGTGAGATATAAATACTTGTTTTTAAAAAGTGCATCTGGAGAATTTTCAGTTGTTCTATTGGGAGACTATTTTCACTAAATACAAGATATTTTTGCTTAAAACAATTGAGGAAATGGTGAAGAGTGACACCCCAAAAATGCAGACGCAGACGGACAGCCGAGTCTTGTCCCGTGGAGGTGGCTCTTGTATGTTGTGCAAAGCGTTTATGAAGTGGCTGCACAGCACAGCAAAAACTATGTTGTTAAGTTTTTATTTTTGGAAGTTTTGTCTGAATGAAACAGTTTGTGTCTCAGTTTGTGGCTATGAAGTACACTGTGATGTCGTGCATGGAGAAGACTCCAAAGTTTCTCTGATAAACCTACTACATAGAGGATGACAGAATCTCCCCAGTTGGAGAGTGAACTTATTTTGAGGATTGGATGAAGGCCCTGTCATGGTTAAATATTCATATTGTATTTTCTGTTTTCCCCCCTTTGCGCCTTAAATAAATAAACATACTGTGTAGTCTAACCGCAAATGTTAAGCAATAACAAATCTCAGCTCTCACCTCTGGAGACTCAGGTTGAATCCAGTGGACATACAGCGTTTGTGACCTTATGATGTTATTATCCAGAAACGTACCAGACATGTTGCTGTTGAGTCTAGTTACTGAGAGCATCTTGAATATGAAAATATTCTGTGGCATTTTCATGTTCTCCAACAAAGTCAAACAATATCTGCACAAACAAAAAATAAAAATCAAACAACAACTTTCCTAACCTAAACATCTTCAAATTAGTTGGAGTGTGTATGATGAAGTGAACAAATTACTAACCTGAATGGATTCAGTTAGGACAAATCGTCTTGTTCTGGTAATGCCGCTAGGGTATTAAATCTGAGTGGTATGCCATGAGCTTGCTCTGGAACACCAGTCAGTCTCAACTGCCTCTCAGATATGCCCTGAAAGTAGAAAGAAGCATATCAGTGAAGTAATAATGGATGCACCAACCTCTAATGATGGAACTTCTCATGCCCTTGGTTTATTCGTCATCTCTAAAACGTTATTTCTAAACATTTACCTTTATCCGTCTCTCTTCCATTTCAACGGACTTCTTCTGTAAGTCAGACTGTGATGAAAATAAGAAACAAGAGAAGTCAAACTTTCCAACTCTTCAGATGCAGAACAAACATATTGGCTCAAATCATGATCATAAATATGTTGTACTTGTAAATCAAATGTGTAGTTGTGAACTGACTTTTGTAACCTTGTAAACCAAAAAGGTCAGTAAATCACCCCACCGTCAGCCAAACCCATATGTTCTCTGATTGGATTCTTAAATTTGTAATTTACAAGTAAAATAAGTTATGACCACAATTTTAGCCCATACAAACAAAGCTGGATATGTGTTGCTGGAAAACTACATCTCCCTATTGTAGAATAAACATTAAAATTTACAGACTTTTTGAGGTGTACCTTGAACCTTGTACCTTCTTGGTCTGCAAGCAAGCAGTCTTGATCCTGCTGGGAACGTATGGTTCTACATTCATCCAAAGACTCCTTTTGGAGAAAGAAGACAAAGAAAAAGATTTTTTTCTGCGCACGTTAAACATCAATGTAATGTCTTTTAGAGTTTTAAACACAATCAAGTATACTATGATGAGATTTTACTTATCAGCAATCTCTTTTACACATACACACACAAACAGGTAAGTAAAATTAAATATAACATATAATAAAATATGTGTTTACCAGAACTTGGTCATCTGTTAGGTCAATGATTCCTATTTCAGAGGAGGAGTTATCTCTATCTGGACTAGTCTGGACTGGAAATTCAGGGCTCACTGGATGGCAAATGTCAGGTAATGATGTGTCGATCTCAGTTGGAGACCTTTAGAAAACAGATCGTACATAGCATTTACATTTTACAAAATATTTCCAAAAAGCTACTGAAGTAAAAAAAAAAAGAAATTAAATTACAGAGGACCACATTAAAATTGGACATTCAATCTACAAAAATATGTATAATACAGATAAGGCATAGTGCATACTTGCAGTGTTTGACATGATCCTTCAGTTCACTGAAAAAGAATTCTTCTGAACACGTCAGACATTTTTCCTTGGGACCAGAACCGCCAGTCTGATGTTCAACC
>NW_024585690.1:0-7272 GCF_018398535.1 Haplochromis burtoni
ACACAGAAAGTCATAAAGTCAAAGATAACTTTTAAAAAGACGAGTATAGGCCCTGAGGCCCTGATAGTAAAAAATGACGTCACTTCTGGTTTCGGGCAGGTAATGGCGGAAATGCAAAAGTTCGCGCTGACGTCTATTCCAGCGTAGGAAGTGTTATGACCAGCTGATTGGATCGGTAAAGCGTGTTTCTGGAATATTATGTTTTTGTTCCTGCAAGCGCTTTTTATGCAGTTTTTGCAAAGCTTTATGTGGAAGGAAACCGTGACCTAGGACAAGCTGATGGCATAAAAGTACAACTCCTCCGGTTTCACATGCAAAAAAAATTTTTGCGCTAGCTTACGTGGTTGCAGTGCTACCGGGATTTAAAAATAGTTACGCAAAACAGAGCGTGCCCGTTCCGATCAGCTGTAAAGGGTTAATAAACCACCTTCACACCTTTACAAGTGCCTGCATTTGGATCCTCCTTTATCAATTAATCAATCAATCAATCAATCAATCAATCAATCAATCAATCAATCAAAGCTTTATTCGCTACATGCAGGTTGCCCTGCAGTGAAATGGGACCCCCGACCTTACACACACAACACAGACATTACATGGGGATACAAGTCGGAGATCGGTAGCGTTACAGAAAAAACACTGAAATATACACTACAGTGGGTAAGTACAAGAGGAAATTACTTCCACACGGCTCATCTCACGCGCCGTGACAGTCACAGGTTAAGTGAAACTAAACACAATGACAAAGAAGACAAGACTCCTTCAAAATAAACGAGGAAACATGGAGATATAGACATGACAACACAAGTTTGACAGACTAGACTAGACAAGAAACCAAACAAACCAAGGAGACAGATGATAAATGATGGCTAACCTAAAGCTCAGCTTAACCCTAAATACGAATAAAACATGAACTAATAATCACAAACTTAACATAAGAAACTCAATAATAGAGAAATAAATTCAAAATGCTGGCACTGCATGTGAGAGACCCAGCCAATGACAATTGTGAATATAAATTACATAGCAGTGAACTTTAAATTGAACTTAGAGCCAAGTTTTAGAATGATATATTTCCTGAATATTTTTTTTAAATATTTGTAGTGAAACAATAAATCATAGAATATCTTATTGTTAAAATCAATCAATTAGATGTGTATCTAAATTTAAATTAGAAAAGATATTCAAATTGGGTAATGGTTCACAAGAGGAAAACAGAGATATGATCATATTGCTATATCCATAGTTCATAGAACATATAGACTTAATTAAAGGCTACTAGGTAAGGGCGTGATCTTTTGAAAAGTTATACCAAAACTAGTGGGTCTGATAAGCTATAAAAATGAGTGAGAACACAAGCTTGCTATATAGAAACACCTGACATCAAGCAGGGATGGAGAAAGCGGTGGCTTTCATTGGTCTGGTATTGGCTGTATGTTTGTTTCACCTGAACTCAGCTGCTGCCTTGGGTGTTTCTCTAAATGATTTGTATCAGAGGACTCCACTTACAGGGGCTCTAGCTGGTACTGTGGTTTCATCTGTGAATTGTAAGCCGCAGGGTAGCACTCGTCTACCTGTATTCTCAATGGATGGAGACTTCACTATTGGTGGTATTTTTTCTATTCACAACTATGTGCACACAGTTAACAATAACTACACCACCATGCCTGAGCCAGTAAGATGCAGTGGGAGGTCAGTAAGAGAGAGAAATTGGTGCTAAAATGATGCTGCATTGCTTTTGTACTGGGCTGAAAATTCTTTGCTTTTATTTTAGTATATGTAAAAATACTGAGTAATCCATAGACATTCTGCTTATTGTTTTAAAAACTGAAATTATATAGTGTGTTAAGCAATTGCTTTATAAATGTGTTACTTAATATTTTTATATAAAAAATAATTTGACTTCCTCTTTGTATTTTACATTAGTTTCTCATAATAAATGGCTCAGGGTTACCCTGTCATGCCTTTAATCAAAAGATATATTACAGTGATCATCTGACCATAGTCCAAAAAAGCCTGTTTGTTAGGGTGATTTCTTGAAATTTAACCTGATCTAAGTTTTTGTAGGCTAAATTCTAACAGTAACATAATTGTGTGTCTCCAGCATGGAATCTCGAGAGCTGCGATTCTCACGTGCAATGATCTTTGCCATTGAACAGATTAACAACAGCACAGACCTGCTACCTGGAATCAAACTCGGGTATCAGATCTATGATTCATGTGCATCTGTGCTTGTGGCGGTGCATGTGGCATTTCAGTTTTTGAATAGCTTGGACCCTGTGTTTTACATCGGCAATAACTGCTCCCAATCTGGTATGGTGATGGCTGTTGTTGGTGAGTCTGGGTCTACACCATCCATCAGCTTGTCACGAGTCATCAGTTCCTTTAAGGTTCCTCAGGTAAATATTTGAATTTCTGGAAACTTTAGATTGGAAATATGGATGTGAATTATTTTTGATTGTGCTGTCATTGAAAGAGTTTTGTTTCCTCTTTTGCTTTAGGTTAGCCACTTTGCCACATGTGCATGCTTGTCTGACAAGCAGCAGTACCCCAATTTTTTCAGAACAATTCCCAGTGATAAGTTCCAAGCTGGTGCACTAGCCAAGATGGTAAAACACTTTGGCTGGACTTGGATAGGTGCTGTTCGATCAGATTCGGATTATGGAAATAATGGGATGGCATCTTTTCTAGAAGCAGCACAGAAAGAGGGGATCTGTGTGGAATACTCTGTATCTTTCTATCGGACTCACCCACATAGCAGGATCCAGAGAGTAGCAGATGTTATTCGCAGGTTTCCACATTAATATTAACTGTGTGGAGATTAGTTTACATTCTTATAAATAAATGTTTTGTGGTGACATATTCCACAGTAAGTTATTGAGATTGATACTTTGCATTTTACACAGTTAAAAACAAAAAAGCTTCTAATGTGTTATGTTGTCTCTCAAGGTCTACAGCTATGGTTATTGTGGCATTTGCAGCTATAGGGGATATGGCAATCCTGTTGGAGGAGCTTTCACGTAAGCCTTCCCCACCGCGCCAGTGGATAGGCAGTGAGGCATGGGTAACCAGCCCAGAATTAATGAGGTACAGTTTCTGTGCTGGGGCCATTGGATTTGGGATTCAGAAGTCTTTAATCCCAGGTCTCAGAGATTTCCTGCTAAATCTGTCTCCCTCTCAAGTAGCAGCATCTGCATTGCTTACGGAGTTCTGGGAGGATGCATTCAACTGCACACTGAAAAAAAGTAATAAAGTGTTCTTAGTTTTAAAATTACTCTGACAAACTCATGGTGTTATAAAGTCTGCTGCTGCTTCATGAGCAAATCCATTTCCACAAAATAATGAAATATGAATTTGAAAAAGGATGCATCAGTGAAAATAATCTCACTTGATATAAAGACTTTTAGGTCAAGTTCAAGTATTTTAGTTCCAATGTTTTTTTTAACCCTTTGTCAAATCTGATTGTGAATGTTAAGATAATTGGTTAAATGTATCAGAGAGAAGGCATCTAATATTTTTCATTCAATGGTGAAATCATCTGCCCTGTCTTTTTGTATCTGTAGGTGCTGCTGCTACAAAGAATAACGTGTGTGATGGAAAAGAAGACATACTGAATCTCCAAAGCCCATATACTGACACGTCTCAGCTTAGAATTACTAACATGGTGTACAAGGCCGTGTATGCAATAGCACATGCCATTCATAATGCAGCGTGTCAGAGAAAAAACGTCACATCTCAGTGTGACAAACTGACCAGGTTAGAGTCCAAACAGGTCAGTCAAAAATCAGTTCCGGTGACTTCATTACCCATAGTAAAATGCTAATGTAAATTAATTATTAATAGTAAAAGTAAAAATTATTACAGAGTATTGTTTTCTTTTTTCCCTCTCCCCTCTCATCCTGTCTTAACTGATCCTTTCAGGTTTTAAATCAGCTGAAAACAGTGAATTTTTCTCAAAACGGGAATGACATGTCATTTAATGATAATGGGGATCCTGTAGCAATTTATGAGCTGGTTAACTGGCAAAAAAGTAAAAGTGGAGATGTTAAAATGGTATCTGTAGGGCTGTACGATGCATCACTGCCAGTGGGCCAAGAGTTCCGGATCAATAGAAACATAACCTGGATGGAGGGTACCACAAAAGTAATGACAATCTGAATGAAACTTTAAAGAATGGAATTATTACAGCTCTGTAATAATTACATCTATTCTGCTGTTTTTATGTCTTTTACAGGTGCCGGTGTCAGTGTGCAGTGCCAGTTGTCCTCCAGGAACTCGTAAAATGCTGCAGAAAGGAAAACCCATCTGCTGCTATGATTGTATACCATGTCCTGAGGGCGAGATTAGTAATACTACAGGTAGAAAAGAATTATTTCCATATTTCCTAAAATGCCTTTATGGCAAATGTCTGTAACACTGAATATTTTACAAGAAGCCCTCTCTGATTTTCTTTATTCTTTCCATTTAGATTCTTCTGATTGTTTACCATGTCACAAAGAGTTCTGGCCTAATGCAAAGAGAGACACTTGTATCCCTAAGCCTGTAGAATTTCTTTCATTTCAAGACATCCTAGGGATTATCCTGGCTACATTTTCAGTTCTTGGTGCTTGTCTGGCCATCATAACTGGGGCTGTATTCTTTTATCACAGGACATCTCCAATTGTCAGGGCCAACAACTCTGAGCTGAGCTTCCTGCTGCTCATCTCACTGACTCTGTGTTTCTTATGTTCATTAACTTTCATTGGAGCACCATCTGAGTGGTCCTGCATGCTGCGTCACACTGCATTTGGGATCACCTTTGTACTCTGTATCTCCTGTGTACTTGGGAAAACTATAGTGGTTTTAATGGCTTTTAAAGCTACACTTCCAGGTAGCAATGTGATGAAATGGTTTGGTCCTCCACAACAAAGAATGACTGTTGTGTCTTTCACCTTTATTCAAGTTTTAATATGTACTATATGGTTGGTACTTAGCCCTCCATTCCCAATTAAAAATCTAACCACATACAAGGAGAAAATCATACTGGAATGCGATTTAGGCTCCCCTGTTGGCTTCTGGGCTGTTCTCGGCTACATAGGCCTACTTGCCTCCTTTTGTTTTGTTTTAGCTGTCTTAGCCCGCAAATTACCTGATAATTTCAATGAAGCCAAATTCATCACTTTCAGCATGCTGATATTCTGTGCAGTATGGATCACCTTTATCCCAGCATATGTCAGCTCTCCTGGGAAATTCACTGTAGTTGTGGAGATTTTTGCCATTCTGGCCTCTAGCTTTGGACTAATAATGTGTATATTTGCTCCAAAGTGTTTTATCATTTTGTTTAAGCCTGAGAAGAACACCAAGAAAAATTTGATGAACAAAAACCAATCATAGTATATCCTTGTTTCAAAAATGGTTACTATTGCAAGCAGACATTTCACAGTTTACATAATAAAATTCTTTAGTTTTAGTTGTTATTTAAATTAAATAATTATAATTCTTTCTGTGAATAATTTCTTAATATACATATAATGTTATTCAATTATACATTATTTATACCTGTATTTCTTAATGTAAAAATAATTATTCCAAAGTTAAGAATCTAAATAAATTCATGATCCCATGTAAACATGATTTTGTCCAGAGTTTTTTCTCAGTGGTTAGATACCATTGCTTACAATATTTCCATTTGTATCAAAAGCTAAGGGAAAAATTACCAGCATAAATGTAATTTGAAATGAGTAAAGTTTGCCATGTTATATGTTTATGCTTGGAATTTAATTAAAATGAATTCATTGGTTGCCACTGGGAAACCCTGTGTTTGCATGTGGATGCTACTTTGAAATTTACCACACATCTAAATGTTGCACAAGCAAGCACACGGCTGTAGCTTCCCAAAGCAAAGCAGTACCTACCACAAATTCACCTACCAGAAAATTGCATAGCAACATTTACAAAACAAAAGACTGCCATGGCATTAAACCAATCTCTAAATCAGTGTTCACTCAAGCACAGCATATAGTTAGGGTATTAACCAGGGTTTAAAATATAGTGAGTTCCAGAGGCAGAGGTATAGCTATGTTTGTTTAAGTGCTGGAGTACATTGGTCATGCACAAACCCAAAATGCATGTATATGTTGAAGTTATTTGTTTCTAAGGCTACTTAACCACAGTGGTAGGTGTACATATGTCATTTAAACATAAATGAGGAAAAGTGATCGAAAGTTAGACTGCGTTTGAATTTGTCACTGTGGTAAGGTCGAAGTACAGTTCAGTCCTCTGCTGTATAGATACAGAAAAGGGTTGGTTTATTTCAAAGTATTTCATATAAACATGAAATCTTTGTTACTGTTTATCTGTGCTGTGTGTCAAACAACAGAAACATTTTGTAGTACCATTATATAGCAAATACTGACCCATCACTGTTTGTTTGCTTTTGTTTGTTTCATTGTTTTTGGTTTGTTTCTTTGTTTGCATTCAATGAAATATGACAGGAATTTAATTGAAATGTGAACAAAAAAAGGGACATTTTTAACAAAAACAGGGAAATTGTTTTATGTCAAATAATACTTGTTTTAGATTTCTTAATTATTTTATAATTAAGAAATTATTTATTAGTATAAATTATTATACTAATAATTTAGGATAGAATAGAATAGAATAGTCCTTGTCCAACGGGGGAAGTTTGGTTGTAACATCACAAAAAACCACATCTAGAAACAGAATAGGACACAGAACATAGAACGAAAACACACAAAGTAAACATATTTACATCATGGACAATAGTTACCAAAACAGTACTGTACAGTTATTAAAATCAAAGTACAGATAAGTGGTAAACCCAGGTTGTAGTGTGCAAACAGAGTAGGATACTGAAAGATGTTTAAATAGTTAAGAATAATTAGAAAAGTACAGATTGTGTATTGTCCCTGTGCGTTAAAAAGTAGACATTTCACTTCCAATAAGTTAGTATATATAAACTGAGAAAAGTTATTTGCAAGTTCTAACAGTTGTAGTTGTTCGATTGATTAGTGCAAAGTACAGCGCTGATGTAAACATGTTTGTTGGGAACAGTTTTGATTGTACAGTCTGACAGCTGCAGGGTGGAAGGACCTGTGGAAATGCTCCTTCATGCATTAACCCTTTAAAGCCGGTTGGAGCGGCACGCTCTGTTTTGCAGAACTATTTTTAAATCCTGGTAGAACCGGAACCACATAAGCTAGTGCAATAATTTTTTTTGCATATGAAACCAAATGAGTTGTACTTACATCTTATGCCATCAGCTTGTCCTAG
>NW_024585691.1:0-7263 GCF_018398535.1 Haplochromis burtoni
AAGTTTGCATGTGTTTTGGAGTTTGCACGTGCTTTGTCTCTAGGGACCACCGTAAGTTATAGTTCAAAAGTATCAGTAGATTTCAGAAGAGGGGGCACAGTAACTGTATTGGGACTGGACCCCCAGGGCCTGTTCATAATGCCTCCATAATGCTGATTAACTGAAAGGTTCAAAGTTGACCTTGTGACACAAGATTGTTGATCTAACCTCCCACACTTGCACTGACATCTCATTTTTATAGTGAGATTTTCAGTGAACAGCTACAAAATGCCAGTTCAACACTTGGAATCAACACATTATCCTTTTCTGCTTAATTTGTCATGAAATAGTGAGAAAATTTGTCTCACGTGCTCCATAAACCTGTCAGTCAGCTGTCCCATTACTTTTGATTCTTTGAAAATGAGAGACTTTGCTGAACACAGTGTAGTAAATAATGCAATACTGCCATGAAACTGCTTGAATTAACGCTGAAAGTCTGGATTTTAATCACTGAAATTGAAAATTGAAAGACTGTTTGAGTTAAAATTTCACTCTGGTTGTACAGAGAGGCACAATGAAGAGATGTGTCAGAGTACGTGTGGACAACCATATATTTAAGAAAACTCAAGGTAAATTTCCACAGATATCAAGACAATTGAATATCTGAATTGGAAATTAAGTATGAAATAAAAAAGATTGGGGAGTAATGTGCAGGTAAATATAAGAGCTAAATTAAGAAAAATGTGAATTTCTGTCTCATTTTACCAAAAATAGCTGCCATTTAAAATATTGTGACGTGTTTCTTGTTTATTTAATATGTTTATTTATTCAGGTTTTAATAATAATAATAATGGATTGGATTTATATAGCGCTTTTCAAGGCACCCAAAGCGCTTTACAATGCCACTAT
This sequence comes from Haplochromis burtoni, assembly GCF_018398535.1. NCBI lineage: Eukaryota > Metazoa > Chordata > Actinopteri > Cichliformes > Cichlidae > Haplochromis > Haplochromis burtoni. The sequence goes on from NW_024585691.1 coordinate 889, forward strand.
TCATTCACTCTCGCATTCACACACTGGTGGAGGCAAGCTACGGTTGTAGCCACAGCTGCCCTGGGGCAGACTGACAGAGGCCAGGCTGCCATATCGCTACCAGATATTGTTTTAGTGAGTTTTGTCAATGTGGGTCTCCCATTGGATCACCTTTAACATAGCTAACCCCGCCCATAAATAAACAACATCACATTATTTACAGGTGATTATGCTATTTGCTGTTTTAGAGGGCAAAGAGATGACGGCAGAGTCTCTGAGGTCAGTCATTATTATGTAATGAACGCCAATCCACCCATAGATGGAAGGATTGATACTTTATGGATCCTACAATGGAAATTATTGAGTTACAGCACTATGAATCTAAGAAATGGGTGCATGAAGGTATGATACAGAAATGTGTGTGGGATCATGTGTTTTACAGAGCAGCAAAAAGTAGTTTTTTGGAAGAAATTTATACAGTGTGTGTGTCATTCGGGTCATTTTCTTTGTACGCCAGTTGCAAAGACATTTGGAGAACCATTTTGTAAAACGAATAAAAATGATTCTGATAGCACAGAGTTAGGGTTATGGTCGTTATGCATGATGACTTAGTCCTCAGAAGGTTAAACGCTAGGAGACTGCATGTGTCTCAAGAGGTGAAATAAGTTGCTGTTACTACCAGATAGAAAAAGAAATATTCACAGTGGATGTTATTTCAGAAATGAAACAGTTTGATGAGAACACCGTGAACTGTATAAAATAGCACCACAGATCTAACTTAGAAGTAAATGTGTGTTTTTTTCTTGGGGTGGGGGACTCAAGCACATCTGGTGTAAATCATGGCATTGGTAGGAAAGACACGTCATTCTGTTGGAAATAGCCAACAGAATTCAGCTTTTATCTAAAGCTGTGCTTCAGTTTTGGTGAATGAAAATGTAGAAATGTATTAGTTTGGTATTTAGCACTAATTTGCAGATTTGTGCGCACTGCACCCGGAGAGTTTAACGTTGCATCCATGAATTTATTAACACTTGCCAACAAACTTTGCTATAGTGTTAATAGATAATTTAGCACTCAACCCTCTAACCAAACAATTCACAGCATCTTATAATGTATCAAAAAGTTAACATGGCAGCATGTTTAAGTTTGAAAATGTGGTGTCCAAAAATGTCATCATGGTGGCTGCATCCATATTTTATGCAGACTAAGCCCAACAGAGAGTATGGGAGATTGGTTTCTCAGACTTAAATGTAATTATTGGTATATTGCTGTTTCATTTCTATTTCCCTGGTATTTTAATAGTAATTTTATGTTTCTGCATTAATATTACTGTTGTCCTCATAATATTATAAGGAGCTGCAAAGTTACAACTAGTTTTAATTGAACAAAACTAGTGCTGAAGAAAACGAAGGCAATCAATATAGTTGAACACTCCATACAATGTTATATGAATATTTACAAAACAATCCATATTCATATATTTCTGGGCATCCTACTTGTGTTTTTACATGCTGGTAGATATGACAGCACATTTTCCAAATATCCTCACCTCCTTATCATAATAGGATACAGCTTTTATCAGATACTTGGGGGGAAAAAAGATGAATACATGGCAAAGTGGCATTTACATAACCGGGTTTATTATTCACGTTCGCCTGTTTGGTGTTTCGGTGACAGACAGAGAAGTTAACTGTGACTGTGTGGGGGCAGAAGTACAGTTCTAGTAACAATCAAGCTGTGAAGTGTAATTTTTGTGTCAATTATTACCAAAATTTGCATTTGTGCCACCCATCCGCTCACATCAGCACAGAGCACAGGGTCCACAGCAAATTCACATGCATGCATTAGCGGCCCCTATTTAAAGCTGAAATCTTTGTATACATTGGCCAGCTGATCAAAGTCTCTCCTGCAATGAAATTAAAATGAACAGGGTGTTTGATTTTAGGTGCATGCACACGGCCGTGGTGTGAATGGTTGCAATCCAGAATGGAACTGTCAGTTTTTGTACCATGATACGGCGGGAACTGTGGAGGTGGCAGCATACATAAATATATGTTTCCTACACTGGCAAATGGATCTTTTATGATTCAGGAACCACAGTCGTCAGTGTTTTTCCCTCACAAGCAAACTCAACTTTAAGTTGCCATCTGTAATTCCAGTGTTATGAACCAGCAACCCATGTACTCCCATCAGAATATGTCACTTTTTAAAAACATATATTTGCATACTTATTTATTTTTAATGATGAGCCTTCATCAAGAGAGATGCAGAGTCAACGAAAATCAAACAAGTTTGTGACACCAAACTTTAGCTGTTGGACAAACGGTCTCACATTTGAGTCTAGAATACTTTGATATACGGGGGACTTCATCAGCAACCCAGTGATTGCAAGGTACCTAAATCATCACTCCTCCATGACTGTTTGACAGTTGATATGAAGTGTTTATGCTGCTGTTTGGTTTTTGCACAACATGACGCTGTGCATCACAGCCAAACATCTCCACTTTGCTCTCGTCTGTCCGAAGGACGTCCAGCGGTCTTTTAGTCTGTTCATATACAACTTTGCATATCTTAGCCATGGTGCCATGTTTCTTTTTAGCTTTTTCCTGGCAACCCTTCCAAACAAGCCAGACGCGTCTTTTCCAAAATATATTGTCATGAACTTTAACATTTAACATGCCGATTGAGTCCTGTAGATGTTCTGAGAAGTACCTCTTGGTCTTTTGCAGTTTCTCTGTTGAATCTGACCTTGTGGTGAATTTACTTGGACTATAGCTGTCAGGGTTTGGTCTCTTTTGATAGTTTGCCCCTTCATGAAACCTGTACGGTGACTAAACAATTGGAAATTGGCGATGTTGACAGCCAGCTGTGCGGGCATGGAAGGCTGGACGATTGAATAAGCAAACTGGACCTGTCTACCATGTTTGTGCCACTGTTGCCTTATTATTGCCTTGTTATTGTTACGAGATAGTCTATGGCGCATGGTGTACCAGTCTTAATCTATTTTTAAACAGTTCATCATGAGTACTATAGCAGTGCAATCATTTGCACTGGAGCACTGTTTCACACTACAGTACACCAATGCTTCTTATGTGTCCCCACAAACATAAAATGCCACACTGTCCACATAAACCTCACAGTTATTTATTCTGATGCACTTTTCACAGCGTCGCAGCAGTATTCTCCCTCTTGCCTTTCAAGTCGAGCACTTTTGTACCTGCTGATGAAACCTGACAAACCTTACTAAGCAGTGCCAGCCAGCTCTATTTCTACTGTCAGGCCGGCCACACTACAGCACCCCCAGACACTGCAGCTGTAGTTTGTAGCATATTCTTATATTACCGCATTCTCCACAGCCTCAACCTCTGTACTCTTCAAGCACCAAAGTTTCCATAGTAGTGAGCCAGCTTGTTTGGATGATGAAACTTTAATGATTCCCAAGAGGTAACTGAGCTGTTGCAACAGCAAATAATAGGATCCAGCAAAGAAAAGGATAAAATAAAAAGGTATAAGGTTGAACAAGTTGGAGATATTTAACATACAGCAACCTGTGAGACCAGAGTTTAAAAGAAAACTCTTGAAAGTATTGACTGATTGGGCACGAAAACTCAAAGAAGCCACAGTTTAGTTGAGTGCATGTTTCAGTTGACTATGTCTGCTTTCTAAATCTAACCACATTTACTACAATTTTAATGATCTTAACTCATTTAAATGGTTCTGTTGCATTCTTGGTAGATGTGCTGGTTGTTTTGTAGCAGTTTTCTATTCTGTTGCAGAGCAACTTTGCGATGACTGGATCCATTGGCGTAACTTTGTGCTGAACAATGGGGGGGTCAAGATCTCTGTCTAAATAAATAAATAAATCTGGGTAAATTCCCAGATGATTAAACATGCAACTACTTTGCTGGTATTAACTGAAATGAGTAAAGAAAATCAACAGCCAATTTATGCAAGATAATTCATAATTTTATTGGGGGGGTTATATTGGTTGGGTCTGATTATTGGAGGGGGTCATAACCCCCTAACCCCCCTGTAAATTACACCCCTGACTGGATCAGACAGGAATTGAACGACCAGTCATTCGATTAGTATGTGACCTGCTTAACCACCCACACATCAACTTCTCATAATAACAATAACTTGGCTTTGTCATTGTTGAGTGTCATTCCTCTGTTCTTCCGCTTTGTTTTCTGTCATTTGTCTGCTGGCTCTTAATTAAAACAAGAATCAAATGTCTGAAAATAAAACAAAGGACAAAGGAAATTCTTCCAGAAGTCTCATGCTTTGTTCAGCTGCAACATTGCAAAGGTAAATCATGCTGCTGCATTGCCGTTCAAGCATGCAGGTAAGGAAATTCCAAAAAGTTGATTCTGTTCATCTTCACACAGTGCGGTCGTTGAGAGGCATTCAATCACTCATCCAAGTGACTGACAAAGAAATTGAAAAGTTATCTGCTTCAAACGGTATAATCTGTAAATCTCCGAGTTTCTGTACCAATATATCCTTGAAATGGTGGTAAAAGGTGACGTGACCATGCACTTGTGTCTTCAACCCAGTTGCAGATGCAGCAGCATAGTCAGATGAGACTGAAGAAGTCACTTGGATCAGTGGTGAAACATTTTTTCCTTGGAAAACGCTGCATCCAGATAAACATAATCAGCTCTCTGGGATGCTGCCGTGTTCATTTTAGAGAGCAGTTTTGTTTTGTTTTTTGGCAGGTTGTCTGTATTGCATGGTGTGATCTCGGGGTGAATTTGCTGGATTGTCCACTCCTGAGAGTTTGGCATTGTGTGAAACACATCTGAATGCTCCACACAAGCAAACTTCAGTTTTTATAGATCATGTGCAGCACATACGTGCTACTTACTGTCTTAATTCCTATGGAAGGGTGTAATTAGTACATGAGATGTTAGTGTTTAGGATGTATTCACTCACTGTTTCTACGTTTGGCATCCTGTTTATTAAATAAATAATAAGATGATATAAAATGTCCTGTGGTGTTTTTCATCTGAGATCATATTTACAACATTTTACACCTAATAAGGGACAGTTTATTTGTTCTGTGGTATTTATGGAAAAATTGATACATAAATAGTTGTGTAGATTGCTTATGACTGTTTCAGTTCATTAATCTGATTTAATCGTTTTATAAAAACCAACAGATTGAATCCTTATTTAATATCACTGTGTCTCTTTATCTGCACCACAGTTACTTTTTTGTCACTGACATTTCCTTTATAAAGGTTCATTTTATTTATTTGGACTGATGATAATTCTTTTAAGACAAACTCTCAGCAGACTGACAGCTTTGGTGTCTGTAAGTACACATGCTGTACTTTGTGAACTTTATTTTACGTTTTAAATCGATTAAAAAATACCACCACCACTACAAATCTTAATACAGATGGGAATTGAGAACTGGTTCCTAGTTAAGATAAGATAAAATAACCTTTATTAGTCCCACACATGGAGAATTTGTTTTGTTACAGCTGAAAGTAGACAGTACAAAGTTACATGGCAAAAATTAGAAAAACACTGGAAGATAAGATGATAAGAATAAGACTAAAATGCTGTACACAATAGAATAGAATAAAATAAAATACTATATACAATAGAACAAAAATACTATACACAACTGAGTAAAATACAACGCTGTCAGAAAAAGAGAATTGCACTTAGTGATCAATTCCTTCGAATTGTTGTCTGCCCATCGATCCCACTTGTCAGGTCCAGTTGTATTTGCGCTACAATCAGATTATTTCGGTTCCTGCACAAAACAATGAGCGCACAGTTTTCATCTTTGCTTTCTTTTGTGTTCATAGCTAAATACTAAGAGAAAGATCACGTGTGTCCTCATCAGGACAGGGACTTGTGTTGGTGTGTGGAGCTGTAGCCTGTAGGTTTATACTGTTAGATGTTAATGATGAGACAGCGTGTTTCAGCTCAACATGAAAGTAAGGCCATGAGTTGTATAATGAATATTACACCATAATGCATTACTCTTAAGAAAAGTGCTCTGTGTAATATGTGTAATAATTACTTTTTTTTGCGTAATGACCCCAACAATGATCACGACAAAGAGGGAAAATACCTGCAACACGCACAAAAATTGGACCACACAACACATAATGTCTTTGCTGCTTAGAAATGGTGCCGTCTCTTAAAGCGTCTCAAATAAGAATCAATAAGAGAATCGAAATCAGCAACTGATATGGATCAATGAAATTGGAATTGCTAAATTCTTTTCATTTCCCATCTCTTTTACTAACCACGTCAACAACTTGGTGTTCGCTCGCTCTGCGATAGAGTATCACTTCCTGTTCCTGCTCAAACACAGTGGTGTTTCTGAGTAGCTTATTTGCTTAGCAATTTAATTAACAACTTTTAAATACATTC
>NW_024585692.1:0-7256 GCF_018398535.1 Haplochromis burtoni
CTGGCAGAAGACGTTCAGGTGGGGGGTCCGAAACACACACCCAGCCCTGCCCCCCTTATTTCAATCCCACCTGCAACAACAAAGAAAATACGTGTGTGCGTGAGAGTTGGGGGCAGGGGTGAGGAATTTCTTTTGTCTGTGGACCTGAGAGGGAGGAGGGGGAGAGTGGGGGGGATTCACCGAGTTTAAGATGAAAAAAACTTTTTATATGTTTCAAACAGCTGCACAGACACCAATCAATCAATCAGTCAGTCAAATAACGGCAATTAACGATGAGGAGGGCTAACAGCAGTTTACTCTGTGTGTGTGTTGGAATCGCGTTACTGATCACTTTATTCTGCTCCAACAGTTTGAACTCTTTAGTTCTTGGTGTTTTTCTCGCTGTGAGCACAACCACGTTACTCGGGCCGGATGTTTTAATTTGAAAGTCAGCCGGTCTGTTCGGAGGAGGAGTTTGAGGGGAGCTAAGGAGGTCCGAGGAGGTCCGGGGGGTCTTCAGACTGTGAGGATTTGCAGCATGTTTCAGCTTCAGCTCGCGCTGCTGCTCGGTAAGTTAAATAAAGTTTAACTTTTCCAATTTCAAACTTTCCTTAAACACGTCCTGTCGGATCGGTTTGATTTAAAACATCCAGAGTTGTATCTTCGTGTTTCTTTGTTGAAAATTACAAAATGCTGCTTCTTCCTCTCAGCCGCTCGTTTCATTCATGATAAAATAATCTAACATGAAAATAAGTGTGAGACACTTTCAAACTTCGGGAAACTTTCAGAATAAAATGGGCTCGGAGGGCTTTTTTTATGAGTTCTAGTGGAATAATCTTTAGGAATTTGTCGACATGTTTGATGTAAAAGAATTCAGAAGCTGATGATCATGAAACTCAAAGCAAACGCACACATTTTGCCAATGTGTGATAAATAAAGTTTAGTTTAAATCTGTGCAGTTTGTGTTTGTAACATGTGACTTTAAACATGTTTGGTCCTCTCAGAGATCATCTTAGTGGTAATCAGTAATCTGTAGACTGCGGATAGTCGCACGGTGCCCTAGTCACTCGTGAAGGTTTGACTCACTGATTTTTCTCTCCTCATGATGTCCTCCAGAATACAAGCCCAGGAGAAGCAGCTCTGGGTTTAGGTTCCAATCAGCTGCGCTTTGTCTCTTTAATCAATAAATGTGGGCGGGGCTTCGTTAATCCCGCTCTCAGATTTTTACCATTAAAGCTTTTTCTCTCAGGTCTGCAGGTGTTTACCTGTGCTCAGGAGGGTGGGGCCGCGGACGACATCAGCCAACCCGAGCTCAGTGATGTGTGCACTGAAGGCAGCTGTTACCCAGCAACAGGAGACCTTCTGATTGGCCGAGCCCATCAGTTGTCATCCACCTCCACCTGTGGAATGAACCGACCCGAACCATTCTGTATCGTCAGCCACCTGCAGGTAAATTTAATGGTTAACAAGATCATGACTGAACGTCTCAGACAGAAAAGTCCAGAGAGACCCAAGAAGAACACAACTGGGCACCGAACGTCTTCTAAAAGGAGGTAAAGGCAACACAGGGGGCAGCTGTGGTTAAAGGGGCACAGCAGATCGCCCACCAGACTCCGCCCCCGGGCTCGGCCCCTCCGTGCTCCTCCATGCTGCATGTAGGAGTGTACCAGTCTCTTTAGCTCAACAATCACGAACTCATCACTGCAGCTTAGTCTTTAGCTTCTTTCAGAAATACTGAAAATACTGTAACTTAAAAACTGAGACAAGTCGTTGGTGACCTCTGACCTCTAATAAGATCCTATATGAAGGATTCAGGATGAATTTGCCATTGAAGTCCAAAGAATGGGACATTTATGCTATGAGTGCTTAGGTAGTCTTCATACATGGATGAAGTGTAAGCGATCACTTCAGATGTCTTTATCGTATTAAACGTTAGGTGGTCTAATTAGGTCTGAGTATCGCTAAGAGTTCAGTGCAGCGCTTTTATCAGGGGCGTTTCAGTACCGGAGACGCAAGCGACGTTACCGGAGAATCCAGTATCATCAGACAAACTCAGCCATCCGGTTTAAACGACCTTCAGCTCAGTCCCACTCCGTGTGTGTGTTACAGTCTGAAGTGTTTCCTGTGCAAAATGAGCTCCCTATAAGGAAACCATGAGCGCTGACTGCAGACAGATGTTTGTCCAGATGTTCCTGTGGAGAAAACACAGCAAACTCAAAGGTCACACTGTTTTCATCCAATCAAAAGTCAATAAACCACACAGGCTGATTGTAAACATCAGGTTTTAATGTTTGAGGCAAATGTGTGTGGACATGTGTCATACGTAGATAATAACAGCGTGTTCGAGTCGCCGACATTCTTCCGTCATGTGACTTTGATTATACATCCTCTAATTCCTTCCTTTCATTCAGTCATTCGTCCCAGATCCTCCCTCTGTGTGGTTGCTGCTTGAACATCACAAACTATAAAATGTATTGGTTGTTTTTATAATTCTGTCCAGAGGCAGCAGAGAAACAGGGACGCTTCAGTTCTCAGTCGGACTTGATGTGTCTGTTAGTGCTCCTCTATGTAAGAGCGGCGTGCAGCTTTTTGTCTTGAGTGGCTAGTAACAGTGTTTCACTGAAAAAGCCCTCATCTGCCCCCCTTTGTAACCTCTGCACTGCATCGGGTTTGGTTTCCCCCCTGAGAGAAGTCTGAGCAGCTGAAACACGTTGGGCTGTCCGGGAATCAAGCAACTTTCTGACATCTCTTAATGACTGAGACGTTCCCAGAAGGAAGTTTTCCAAAGTTTTGTCATTAACTCTAAAAACAAAACCAGTGAGAAGCTTGCATTATTTCAGGTGAAGTCAGACTTTTCTTATGTGGGAAGTTTGTGGTCAGAAAGTTTCCTCTTATCTCCAGTGACTTGCGGCACTGAGGAATCCGAGGAATTCACCTCCTGTTAACCTTTTCCTCCCCCTCTGTCTCATAAACCAGGAGGAGAAGAAGTGCTTTGTGTGCGACTCGTCAGAGCCCTACAACGAGCTGGCCAATCGCACCGACAGCCATCGCATCGAGAACGTCGTCACTACGTTTGCCCCGAACAGACTGAAGACCTGGTGGCAGACTGAGAATGGTGAGGAAGAACATTCAGAGAGGTCAAAGGTCAGACGTGTCGTTACAGGTTTAAAGACTGAGAGCTGCAGACAGGTTTTCACTGTCAGAAGAAAAGATGTTTGTTGTGTTTTATCACCCTCTATCCTCCACTCCTCCATGATTACAGGTTCTTAGGCTGTGGGGCGGGTCCCTGCTGGAGGCCATGTAGTTATTCCCAGGGGTGGGGGGTGTTCAGCTTTAAAAAGCCCCGCAGTGAGGAGGCAAACACAGCCGACCTGCCATTTGTCCAGGTTCATCAAACAGATAGTTTAGTTTTACTGCAGAACAAACCTCTTACAGGTTCAGACAACACATTGTGCTCTTCACCACAAACCCAGTGCGGTAAAGTAACGCTAGCCAGGCAGCTTCATGTCTCTGTTAATTTTCCATTGCTCGCTGTATCTGTATGTCTGCATTGATTGGCTGATGGTAGGTGCTGTGAGCTTGTATTGTTGCCTCGGCCGAGCTCTGCTGCCCAGATGAACTCGCTGTTCCCGTGATGAGCGAGTGCGTTTGCGCCGCGGTGTTTTGTGCAGAACCAGGTACTCGCTGCAGTGTTTGAGCTGTGGACTCCTTTATGGTGTCCGTCATCCTCTGACAGTGGGCATGTTAACACAGATGATCTGCTGTTACCTTTGGTCGTCACTCTTTGGAGTCCTGTTGTCCAATATAAAGCACCTTGAGGCGACTGTTGTTGTGATTTGGCGCTATATAAATAAAACTGAATTGAACTGTTGGTTCTTGGACACAGATTTAGGTCTTTTCTCAGCTCCGATCATGTTAATGTGCAGCGACTGCAGCGTGTTGTTGATTTCTGGGCTCTTTAACCGATGTGGCGCGCAGAGTCTGATCTACAGAGTGTTGGTGACTGATGATCTGTTGTCTGTAGGTGTGGAGAACGTCACCATCCAGCTCAACCTCGAGGCTGAGTTTCACTTCACGCATCTCATCATGACCTTCAAGGTGAGTTCTACACATGCAGCAGGGGATTCTGGGTAGTTGACAGGTGATTCTGGTCTCTTTTAATCTGAAGAACCAGGTGCACACAGTGATTGAGGAGTTGTTGTGAGTTGTGTATTGAAAGGACATAGCAAGTACTCCATAATGGGAAGGGTTACGACCAGGGCTGGACTGGTCGGGCATTGCGGTGAGCCGACACACAATGCAGCTGTCTTCTCCCATACCTTTGCTGTGTGCTCACGTAGCTTGTAGAAAAAGTTTAGTGTGGAAGAAAGTGGAGCTGAAAGTCTGAGAAAACAATAAAATAATGAATTAAAGTGAAATTACTAACATGTTAGCTGCTGCACCGTGAACAGCAGTACCAGTAACAGCCAGTAACCAGACCTCACAATCACAGGAGGCTACAGCTGCACCAGCTGAGGAGAAGTGAGGAAGAGGAGGTGAACATGGTAAGAAAACAGATGGAGGGAATCGGGAAGACAGAGATTCAAGGATTCAGGCTGCTTTGACCACGAGTCACTACTAACAGCTTAAGTGTAGACTTTAATTATTGTCACATGCTGCAGTGCAACTAAGGACAACAACACCTGCACCAACCTGATTATGTGTCAATAATCTGAAATCAAACAGAATGAAATGTTTGCATATGACGCCTCTGGTAGAGGACCGAGCTTGAAGGATAAATCCTGCCCACAGCGCCAGAGGGGAAATGTAATTGGGCTTTTGTCAGTGATCATGGTGCATAAACCAGATTTGTGCAGTCCAGCCCGGGTCTTCACCACGCCATCATCCTCACCACACGATCCTCAGTTTGCCCACTTTTGTTTTTATTTCCTCAGACCTTTCGACCTGCTGCCATGGTGATTGAGCGGTCAGCTGACTTCGGGAAGACGTGGCAGGTTTACCGTTACTTTGCTTACGACTGCGAGTCGTCCTTCCCGTCCGTTTACCGGGGTCCAATGAGAAAGGTTGACGATGTCATCTGTGACTCGCGTTACTCTGACATTGAGCCATCCACTGAAGGAGAGGTACATCTGCTGCTCCTGCTTCTGTGAATAATACTAACATCAGTATTATTCACACTGCTGCGGGTAATGCTGTTTGTTTTGTTTCCTCAGGTGATTTTCAGAGTTTTGGATCCAGCATTCAGGATCGATGACCCCTACAGTCCCCGAATCCAGAGTACGTCTCCTTCTCTGCGTCACGGAGAATAAGCGTAGGGGTGTTAACCAGTTATTGATGAATTTTACTGGTTCTTTGTTTAGACATGCTGAAAATCACCAACTTGAGGGTGAAGTTCACCAAACTGCACACGCTTGGAGACAACCTTCTGGACTCTCGTATGGAGATCAAAGAGAAGTACTACTACGCCATCTATGACATGGTGGTCCGAGGAAACTGCTTCTGCTACGGACATGCCTCTGAGTGCGCCCCCGTCGAGGGAGCTGGGCAGATAACAGAGGGCATGGTGAGGACGATTACGGACTGTATTTACATGGCCATGTTGCTATGACGACAACCATGCGCATTAGGAGGTACCCGATTGTAACAGGAAGCCCAGTTGATCCGAGTGGGTGCTAATGGGAAAGTGGCTCCAGGGAGCGTCACGCAGATACCTGCCAATTAGTGTCTGTAACATCCAATCAAATCAGGGACTCTAATTAGCTGAGGTGAGGCCTAGCAGACAGCTAGCAGCTACGTCCACCTGTCAGTCAAAGAGGCCACGCCCCTAGTAATCAACACTTTAAGCTTAAAGCAGTTTAAACACGTGAGCAAACAGCATATCAAGTTGTAAACATGTTGACTTCTGCTGTGAAATTCAACATGGCAGTCTGTGGGGACCGAAGTGTAGGCTTTGATGCTTTGGCGTCGTTGTTCTTTCATAACCAGCTGAGCCGGTTGTGAAAGTAAACCATCACCAGCGTAGAAAAGTATAAAATCACACAGACACTGGAAGAAACGGTGCAACAGGCAACTGACTACATGTACAAAAAACCCCAAAACCCAGCTTATGACCAGTAATGTAAGCGAACGCTGATTGATTATGGATTATTTGTGACTGTGTTTCAGGTTCATGGTCACTGCTTATGTAACCACAACACTAAAGGTCTGAACTGTGAACAGTGCCAGGACTTCTACCACGACCTCCCCTGGAGACCCGCAGAGGGACGCAACACCAACGCCTGCAAGAGTGAGTCTGCACCGGTCCATACTGGGCACAGCCCATATCACCACTGGGAGTAGTTTAACTGTCCCCCCTTCTTCTTCTGTGGTGTCCTCAGAGTGTAACTGTAACCAGCACTCGGACTCGTGTCACTTTGACGGGGCAGTCTTTGCGGCTTCGGGAAACGTGAGCGGAGGAGTTTGTGACAACTGTGAGCACAACACAGCTGGAAACAACTGTGAGCAGTGCAAACCGTTTTACTACCAGCATCCAGAGAGTGACATCAGAGACGCCAACATCTGCCAGCGTGAGTTCATGGCCACTTTGACTCTAACAAACCGGTGGAGGGCCAACAGATCACTGCCTGCAGCTCCACCAATTATTCTAAGGGTGTTTTTTTAGTGTCAGAGTTTGTAAACCGTCGTTATTTTACTGGTGCCAGGCTAAAAGTTAAAAGCATCTACCCAAAACTTCCATCGATGTTGTTTTTTATGGCTCTTTTGATCATCTTCTTTGTTCTTTGAGGACTTTTTGTCCTCAATGTTTGCTTTCACATCAACAAAGAATTGTTGGCTGTGTTCTGAGGAAGCTCACGTTTCATGATGACACAGGCAGACGCGGATAGGAGGTTGTTTTGTCAACAGGAAGTAGATTAAAGGCTGGATCTCAGACTAAACATGGAGGTAGGTTTTTGATGTGACACATGAAGGTTTGTGGTTTCCCTCAGGCTCAGACCTGCCCTCCTCACAGAGGATCAAGTCAACTTAGCTCGCACATCCCTCTCTGAGGGCTGAATAATCAGCACCTTCTGTTATTACTGCCACTGCATTTCTTTAATTAAAGTAGCAAAGGATTGTGGGTGATGTGACTTTAACGTTGTAGAGAGGCGGAGTTAAAATGTGCTCCAGAGATCAAAGATGGAGGCGGGAGTTTAATTTCCAGGACAAAAACGATTCTTCTTTTGGGTCAAAGTCAGAAACGTTCACGGTTTTGATGATAATGTCATTCCACGGCACTT
>NW_024585693.1:0-1103 GCF_018398535.1 Haplochromis burtoni
GCCCACGCGGTTTATTTATTGCAATTTTCAAGACCATTCAAGTAAATACAAAATGAAAGCTTAAATGGTACAAAGGTAAGGTTACCCAAAACTGAAAAAAATAATGTACAGAATTATACAAAAAAGGCCTTTCTCAGGGAACACAAAATGGGTTAACAATTTAATATGAATTAAATCATGTGACTGAACCTTGAGAAACCACAGAAGCAGTGATGTAACCATCTTTAATGAAACCATGATACAGACAAATAAAGTTTGTCTGTATCATGGCTGTTCTGCAGCAATGGAGGTTGATCAAGTCTTGAAGCTGGTGCTACTAATTCCTACATGTGTTCCAACTTTTCTAGATTACTTAAACCAGAGATGGGCTGTAACACGTTACAAGTAACATATTACGTTACAAGTAATGCGTTACTGTAATCCGATTACTTTTTTCGAGTAACGAGTAAAGTAAGAGATTACCATTGCAAAAAGGTAATTAGATTACTGCTACTTTCCGGTAAGCACGCTGCGTTACTGCGTTACTAAATCCGCGATTTTTTTGCGAGAGTGTATCATGACAGTGACGTAAGCGAATGTGACGTTTGTGGCAACAGCTGTGTGCAGATCAAAAAGGGATAATATAACGAGTGCGGGAGAGAGTATGACCGTGCAGCATTTAAAGGGTGGAAGTACTGACCTTACTTTGAGTTTGACTCCATAAAAAGTGACAAAAACATTAGCGTCCGCTGCTCACTGCGTGGGAAGAAAACTTGTTTTTACGCCGAAAAAACCCCAAAACATCCGAGCAAGCACCAAATACGCTGCCGCTGGAATGTGACATTCACAGAGAAACTGCTGTATCCTCCCACTGACCGCTGCGGCACACCTGCACCAGGGCAAACCTCCGCCTGCCCCACTCCTGCTATACAGGTGTAAATAGAGCAACAGGACCACTGAGTCTTTCATTTTATTTATTTTCTCCTGTGTTTTGCATGCATCTATTTGAAAGAGTGAGTGTAAACACAAAAAACGATTTTATTTTATATGCTGGAATGTGCAGAAAATAGGTTTAAATGTTAAACAAATTTCTTCCAGTCAGAGAATGTTGCATATAATTTAAT
>NW_024585693.1:3020-7256 GCF_018398535.1 Haplochromis burtoni
AAAAAGAATCAAATTTACCATCACTAATTAGAAGGTGTTCGCCGGCTGTGACAAACCAGCCTCCCCGACTCCACACCCTGAACCCGCTTCTTCACTCCTCCCCTGTAGCCAAGCCCCCAACCACACCCCGCCACAGTGCTGTAGAAATATGTTTTGAATAAAATTACAGTTATTATTATCATGTACACTTGGCCTATAATGTTCACATGTAAATGTAAATTGCTAACCAGTTTGTCTTGAGGGTCTGCTCCCTGAGTATTTCTTAGTGTGACTGTTAAGGTGTTAATGCTGCACAATAGAGTGACAGCATATACAAAAACAGAGCACTGACAAACCCTGATTTTGGTGTAACAAATATTTTTTTTATTTTACATACTTTTTGCTTTTTTACGTACTTACTTTCCAAACTTGTTTCAATCAAGTTTGGAATTTATAACTTACTTTTAAAGAACTATTTTTAAATTGTGGTGTTGCAATTCACTTGAATAAAAGATCTGAGTACTTCCTCCAACACTGGGCGTGTGTAGTTTTGCTTCAAAACAAAATGCCATAGCTGATTCTAAATGAAATAATTCATAGACTGTGCTTGCTGAATAATAGATTGCTGCCTGCTTTATCATTGTCATTTTTTTTCCTCTTCCATTTTAATGTCCATATGCATGTGTATGAGGAAAATGTTGTCATATCATGATACCAGAAGTTAGGGGTAACAGTTCAAGAGGTTTGTAGTGAAAATTCTGAAAATTTGAGAACATTAGTATTAGTTCCATGATATTTATTAGAGGATTCTTGGGATAACTGCTCACAATGATCTTTCCACTGCTGCAATTGTTAGGTTTTTGTTTTATTCTTTATTCTAGATGGGTGATATGCCAGTTGTGCATATGAGTGGAAGATTTTTTTACAGCCTCCAGTGATGACCTTTAATGCTTAATCACTGTGTTAATCCCAGTTTGACTTATTTATTTTTAAGCCAGCAGAATTGAAGTGAAGAACAGAATGCAAAACTCTGTCCCGGTGGCCTCAGCATTTCAGCCTCGGTGATAGCAATGCATTGTGATAAGTTAATTAATATCGTAGTGTCTGATTAATATGGCTGTTCTTCCACACAATAGTCAAATTAGAGGCCACACATTTTACTCTTCTCAAATGAACCAGTGCCAGAACCAAAAAACGGAAGATTAATTCATAACACACGGGAAAAGACCCAGGGAAACCAAGTTAGTAAAGCCTGCGCCTGGTTTAGAGGCTGCGTGTTTGGGGGGGGAGGGAGATAACTAATTCATTTAACATAACATATCATTTATTTTATCTGATAAAATAATTTTTCTTTTCAACGATGCTAGGTTTTTACGTTACTTATGCTAATGAACTGCTTTAAATCTACCAGAGCTTGGATTGTGGAAACATTTATGTAACAAAGTGGCAAAAAGAGAAAGAGTATTTGCGGTGTCCTTGTTCATACTGTATCAGTTTACCTATTGTAGGGGTTACAGTATTTTCAACAAGTCTGAAAAAATATAAACATTTTCTAACCATGAGTCCAACTTGCTGAATGCGCTTCGGGCATCTTTGAGGTTTACTATTGTCTTGGTCATACTAGAGTAATAGGACATCAAACTGCAGCTAGAACAAAGAAACAGTCATTGCTCAGTGCAACTGCAAGTATCGCAAGTACAGGTCATTTAGTAGGAGACAACGTGTCTCTAAGCAACCACAATCTGACTAAGACTGACTGCAGTCACTTTCAGACACATTGCCAAAGACAAGAACTGATTGCTTGCATTTTAATTTATAAATGCAGACAGATTGCCAACACGTTGCAATCAGTCTAAGTGAGTCTGTGCAATAGAACGCAAATAAGGGACTATTTGTGGAGGATCTGTTTCAAATCTTTAAAGTTCTGACTGGGATCTGAATATAAGTAGTTAAAGTGAATATCTAAGGAAGGAAAAGAAAAGCACCTGGACTTCTTTAAGTTGCTTGAAGACGTTTCTCCTCTCATCTGAAAAGCTTCTTCAGTTCTGAACTGATCCATCAGAACTTTTCTTTCCAAGCTCCTTAGACTACGATGACCTGGATGACTGAAAACCTTCACAGACACAAAAGTGAATATCCGTTTACCTATGAATTTATGTGTATGCAGATGCCAATAGATGACAAGAGATTTGTGATGTTCCAAGTTTATTATAGTTAATCACAGTATTATCACAAATTGCATTTAATTGCTGACTTAACCCTATTTGATCGCAAACTGATAGCAGACTGATTCCTTTTTATTGCCATGTTATGGCTGTCTCTCTGAAGGCAGCATCTTACTGCGAGGGGTCATAGACCTGGTTCCCTTCTTCAAAGCAACCATTTCAAAGGCAATGACACCACAAGTATATTGCACACAGTGGCAGTAATTTTGACTGTGCCATAATCCCCAACCGCCTTTTTCTCTAGTGTGAATAGTATAATTGTGTCAACCCTTTTTCCTTTTCCTTTTTGCTAAAGCATATAGTTAGGGCTGGACCAGGTGACCCTGAATTCTCCCTTAGTTATGCTGCAATAGACATAGGCTGCCGGGGGATTCCCATGATGCATTGAGTTTTTCCTTTCCAGTCACCTTTCTCACTCACTATGTGTGAATAGACCTCTCTGCATTGAATCATATCTGTTATTAACCTCTGTCTCTCTTCCACAGCATGTCTTTTATCCTGTCTTCCTTCTCTCACCCCAACCGGTCGCAGCAGATGGCCACCCCTCCCTGAGCCTGGTTCTGCCGGAGGTTTCTTCCTGTTAAAAGGGAGTTTTTCCTTCCCACTGTTGCCAAAGTGCTTGCTCATAGGGGCTCATATGATTGTTGGGTTTTTCTCTGCATCTATGAAGCGCCTTGAGGCGACTTATGTTGTGATTTGGCGCTATATAAATAAAATTGAATTGAATTGAATTGAATTGAACCCTTTTCTGAAGACATTTCAATAAGGACAGATCATTTGAGAGAATCAAAAAAAATTTATTGATATACAGAAGTGTATTTGGCACATAGACGCAGAAGACCCAACTTGGTAGAGCAGAATCCCAGCGATGGGATTTAGTGCAGGATCCCCCGGAGTCATTGCTGGTGGTGGTGAGGATGATACTGAGGCTTGAGTGGCACTGACTGAGGTGACTATGAGGTGGAGATGGAGAGGAGGTGGGTTGCAACGATGCCATTCTGAAAGACAGAATGACACAATATAGGATCAACAAGAAAAGATTTTTAGAATATCAACAAATTAAATCTATAGTAAAAAAGAAATTTAAACCGGGTCAAGTTGAACTACAAACACCATCAAGCGTGGTTCCATTTCTTACTCTTAAAATCCCAAAATTACTTTCCAAAATATACAGAATGCTTTCTAAAACGGATGAATCAATATCACTTCCTATTGCAAAATGGGAAGCGGATTTATCAGTTAACTTAGACTAAAACTTCTGGCCTCATATATGCTTAAAAACCTTTCATTTAATTAAAAATCCCAGTCTTCAAATAATTCAATACAAAATACTACATAGAGTGTACTATACAGGTCATCGGATATTCAAGATGGGCTTTACGTCTACCAACAACTGCTCACACTGCCAAACCAATTCACCGGACAGTTATATCCACGCTCTTTGGTTCTGTCCACCAGTTCAGAAGTTTTGGCGCAAGATATGTGAAGACTTATCGAAGTGTCTGAAATGTAACATTCCAACTTCCCCTTTAGTGTGTTTGTTGGGCAGCTTAGATAATGTCACTACAGATAAGAATATAGCCTATATGGTTTTCACTGCCCTATGCATAGCCAAGAAAAGAGTCCTCATGAACTGGAAAAATAAAAATAATCTTAATTCTAACTGGTAGGGGAGGCTGTTACATCTTGTAGGTCTCCTCTCTTCAGGAACTCACTGCAGGAGGGGGAGATATAGAAGAGGTGGAGGAAGATCTCAGCCTGGGCGTCTATTGTCTTGTGTAGTCTGGTAGATGAGTGGATGACTGGGTAGGTGCAGTTTTCTCTGTGGTGGGGTCGGGTGTGCTGTCCCGGGCTCTGTGGGGCCAGGCGGCACTGCTGAACTGGGCCCTGGTCCGGATGGGCCTGTGCCCCGTTTACCTGGAGGGTTGCAGAGTATGGGGGTGCCTACTGGGGTCAGCGGGGGAGCTGGCCCCAGGGAGGGGTCACTTGCCCCTCCCTTCCTTCCCTCCCCATCTCCAGCTGCCTCCCTCTT
>NW_024585694.1:0-3731 GCF_018398535.1 Haplochromis burtoni
GGCAGGGGAAGTGGTGGTGGGGGGAGATAGGCCTCCAAACCTTGGAGGGCCTGAGATGTCCCCAGGAGAGTCTTAACAGCCAGGAACGCACTCTGACACGCAGAGGCCCACACAAAAGGTTTCAACACACTAGTGAGGCTAGTGAGGGGTGCGACCACTTCCGCGAAAGTTTGACAGAAACCCTGGTAGTAGCCCACCATGCCGAGAAAACGGCGGAGCTCACGCCTAGTCCGAGGGGCAGGAAAGTCCAGTATGGCCTGGATTTTGGCCAAGATAGGGCGCACTTGATAGGATTCAGGTTTGCTCACGCTGTTCACATTCCGAAAATCTGTACAAAACCGTGGGGCCTTATTCGCTTTAGGGACTAGGAGACACGGGGAACTCCACGCGCTAGAGCTAGGAACAGCAAGTCAATTTTCCAACAGATAAGAGACTTCTGTCTGGAAAAGAGCACGTTTAGTGGGATTCAACCGGTAGGCATGCTGTTGGATTGGAGGATGGTCCCCCACATCGATATCATGCTCCAGCACGGTGGTACAGGATGGAGTGTCCAAGAAAAGATTAGGATTATTCTCAATCAACCGACACAAGTCATTTCAAACATCATCATCTACCTCAGTTAAATGTGACCTTAAATCACGTAGGATTTCAGAATTCCTAAGTCGTGCGCAGCCCACAGCACAACCGAAAACCAAATCATCACCTACTGGGTCATACCGGGTTTCGGAACCTGGCATCCCCACAGTCGCAACTGTGGACACACCACCAGCAAAGTAGGGCTTCATAATATTAATATGACACACGCAAGACTTTTTCCTTCGCTCTGGGGTGTCGATGACATAATCCGTGTCACTCAATTTCGTCTGCACTGTATACGGACCACTGAACTTTGCCTGGAGAGAAGATCCAGAGACCGGTAGAAGTGTCAAAACTTTATCACCAACCTTTGCACAGCTTTCTCATCAAACTTCCTCTGCATCTTACCCTGCGCTGCAACGAGAGCATCGCGTGCAATTGCACATGCTTTATGCAAACGTTGTCTAAAAGAACACATAATCCAACATATTTTCCTTTGGAGCATCTGTGTCGGACCCACCTCGCTGAGTGGGTCTGGGAGTTTGGAGACGGCAGTGGGGGCGGAAGCTGCTGGGGCCGTCCCGAAACCTTTCTAAGGGGCGGATGACGTCGGAGACGGAAGCTCCTGTCACTGTTCAATCTCCTAAATTTGACCCGACTGGTCAGGTTGCGGCGGGTTTGGTGACAGAAGATCTCAAGCTTGCCCTTCGCTTGAAGGAGGTGGAGCTGGAGGCTAAGGCTAAGGAAGTCGAGCTCATGCATCTCCGCATACGAGCTATGGAGCTGGATCATTCTCGAGCGAAAGACGCTGTTCCCGTCCCTGTAAGTACACTCCCCGACACTTCCATCGTAGACCAGTTTAACGCTAGCAAGAAGATTGTTTTGGTACCTCCTTTTAGGGAGGGAGAGGTTGATTCCTATTTTACTGCTTTTGAGCACATCGCAACCACTTTAAAATGGCCAAAGGAGGTCTGGAGTCTGTTGTTGCAATGCAAATTAGTAGGAAGAGCGCGGAGGTTTGAGTCTTTCCATTGCTGACAGTCTGGATTATGAGATTGTCAAATCCACTATTTTGCGGGCTTATGAATTAGTCCCGGAGGCGTATCGGCAGAAGTTTCGTGTCTGTCGCAAGTCCGACAGTCAAACGTTTGTGGAGTTTGCACGTGAGAAACCTGTCTAATTTGACAAGTGGTTGACTGCCAGTAAAGCAGAGAACTTTACTCAGCTGAAAGAGTTGATCTTGCTGGAGGAGTTTAAGACATGTCTCCCTGAAATATTGTGGTGTACCTTAACGAACAGAAGGTGGGGTTATTGTCTAAAGCCGCTGTCCTTGCCGATGAATTTGTGTTAACTCATCGTGCCGCACTTTCGACGGCGCGCCGTGAGTACACTTCCGCAACTCATCCTGCCAAAAGTTATAGGGTTTCCCCTAAGCGCCAGACAAGTTCTGCTGCTATTCCTGTGTCAGATCGCAAATGTTTTTATTGTCATGAAATCGGGCACCTCGTTGCTGTTTGCCCATCACTACAGCACAAGGAGCAGGCCCACACGGTAAGGAAGCTGAAAAGTGTGGGTTTCGTTCGTTCTATATCTGCTTCCACTTCACCTAGCAATGAAGTGGGAAGTGAAAGCTTTGATGACAGCTACCGTCCCTTTGTGTCAGAAGGATTTGTTTCTTTGAACGGAAAAGAGGAGGATCGGGTGCCGATCACAATTTTGCGTGACACTGGAGCCACGCAAACACTTATTTTGAGAGGTATTCTACCTTTTTCTGATGACTCTTTTTGTGGTTCGGATGCTCTTGTCTGGGGAGTAAAAATGGATGTGCTGCGAGTACCACTACACAATGTGTTTCTTCAATCGCCGCTCGTTTCGGGTTCGGTACCGGTTGGGGTGCGCGATCAGTTGCCAGTGCCCGGAGTGGCGATGATTCTGGGGAATGAGTTAGCGAACGGGAAAGTGTTTTCTACCCCGAGAGTGGTTGAGAATCCTGTGCCTGATACTTTGTTATCTGACCCTGCTGCTGAGCGCTCCCCCTCTGTTTTTCCTGCCTGCGCTGTAACTTGTGCGCACAAGCGCAAGTATGGTGATGTTGATTTGTCTGATTCTTTTCTCTGCGCTGGTGGTGAGCCGGAGCCTGAATCTAAAACCTGTGACCCGCTGACGTGGCGATGCTGTCTATTAGCCCATCAGTGACATCTCAACTGCCTTTGGGAGTTAACAAACAGGATTTTGTTTTGGCACAACACAGTGATTAGTTGATCAGATTAGTGGTAAGCCTCCATTACACCCTATTCCAGTTTTAGGGGAACCTTTTGAACACATGCTCATAGACTGCGTTGGTCCACTTCCTTAAACAAAATCGGGCCACCAGTACCTCTTGACTTTGATGTGCGTTGCTACACGTTTTCCCGAGGCAATTCCATTGCGCACCCTTAAGGTTAAACCAGTTGTTAAGGTGTTGGTGAACTTCTTTTCTACTTTCGGGTTACCAAAAGCTGTCCAAACCGACCAAGGCTCTAATTTCATGTCTAAGATTTAGCCTGCTGAGCTGGTGTTCGGTCACACAGTGCGTGGCCCGTTGCGACTGCTCAAGGAGAACTTCCTGTCCGACACAGATGCTCCTAAGGAAAATGTGTTAGATTATGTGAGTTCTTTTAGAGAGCGTTTGCATAAAGCATGTGCAATCGCACGCGATGCTCTCATTGCAGCGCAGGGTAAGATGAAGAGGAAGTTTGATGAGAAAGATGTGCAAAGGAAACTTTTCAATGGAGGGCTGTTGCGCAAAATCATCCATGTCAAACGACATCACGAGCAAAGCAAAAAAGAAAAACACAACTCTGCAGACAACTAACCGCATCCGTGCACTCCAGAGCCGCAAAAGTCGCGCCTACCGCACAGACGAACGAAACACTCCGACTTCCCACACCCTCCACGACGCTTCCCCCCCACCGCAAACGCAAAAAGGAAACGAACCAATCACACAAATGAAAAGGGACGAGCCCCCATTTATGTTACTAGTCTAGGCGTGTAGATACGCACATAAGGTTGGAGGAGAGAGAGACAAATACCCGCCCTAGTTCCCAAGCCAAACATCCAAAACCAGTTGTGAGTAAAAAAAGGTGATTTTATTGAAGGTAATGAAGCATAGCTCC
>NW_024585694.1:5342-7253 GCF_018398535.1 Haplochromis burtoni
ACCGGCAGGGGAAGTGGTGGTGGGTGGAGATAGGCCCTCCAAGGTTTGGAGGCCTGAGATGTCCCCAGAGTCAAATACAACTCTTAACTTGCCCTTTGTGGGATCATACACTCCGTGATGAGGGATGTACCACACCTTTCCATCATCTTTGTGCAACTCATCTGCAGAAACAAGCTCGGCATATTCAAGCATGTTGTTTACACATTCAGTGTATTCATCCTTATAATGAGCATCCTTTTCAAATCTCCGTCTGAGACTCTGGAGACGCTGCTCCGCGACACAGAGGTTATTTGGCAAGCTGGGACCTTCTCTCCTGAAAGGCAAATCAATGTGATAATGATTTCCAATAAGTTTTATTGAACTACTAACAATATCCATGAAACGCATATCCTCTCTGGACATTTCAGTCTGCTCCTCTGATGATCTTTCATTAAAATCATGATTGCACTGTTTAATCAACATTTCTTGAAGACGCTCAACAGAAATCCTATTGGCTGTTACAGCAGTGCGGTGGTTTTTATTTCCACTGTTACTTCCAGTGCGCAGGGGACCATTTATGACCCAGCCAACTTTTGTTTTTACAGCATAAGGTCCACCCTCCACACTGTTTATCACCTTCCATGGCTCTAAAACATTGGAAGCATCAGTGCCTATCAGCAGCTCCACCTCTGCATCAATGTTGTGAAGTTTAACAGGTTTAAGATGAGGCCACTGATCAATGTCGCCTTGCTGGGGAATATTGACTGTAGAAACTGGCATGGTCTTTTGAGTCAAAACATCTGGCAACAGCATGAAATCATTTGCTTCCAAACCAGACACTTCCAAACCAGACAGAACTTGTGCACCAACAATCTTGACTCATTGTTCTCAAAAGGATATTGGTCTTTTTACCTTTTAGATTCAGTCTTTTTGCCAGGGTTTCTGTACAGAATGTACCTGAACTTCCAGGATCCAAAAACGCATAGGTTTGCTCAATTTTATTGCTCTTTTGGCTCTTAACTTGAACTGGAACTATAGGAAAAACTGCATCAACTTCATGACCGGCCCCAATATGCCCACATGTGGTGGTTGCAGTTGAAAAGTTGACATTAGAGCTTGTCATCTGTTGAGCTTGTTCTGAGGGTGCACCTGGATCTTTTCGCTCTATATGAAGAACCTCTGGGTGCTTTTGGTGACACACGTTGCAATCCAAACGACTCCTACAGTCTTTGCTTGTGTGACTAACTTTTAAACAACTAAAACAAATTCCCCTTTCCTTGATAAAAGTCAACTTATCCCGATGCATTTTAGCTTTAAACTGCTTAGAATTCTCTCGTAAATGATTGCTGTGTGAACAAAACAAACAACTATGCAGAACAGTGGAATTTGTTCTGCTTCCAGTGGATTGAGGTTTGACTCTTGGAACTGTACTGACATTAGTGGCAAAACTATCTCCCTTTTTTCTTTGCTTGGTGGAACTTGAAACTTTAAAGCTGCTTCCAGATTGTGAGTCTTGAATGTTGCCAAACACTGGATCTGATGCTACTTTCACCTGTTTTATTATGAAGCCAACCAAATCAGTGAACACTGCTCTGTGACCATTTTTATGCACACATTTAGTTCATCCAAACTAAATTCATCAGTCTTTGTAGTGAAATAATGTCTTTAAACTCCTGTAGCTTCACCGTTTTCCTTTACGTTTTAAACAATATTATCACTCACCAACTTTGATGAACGAGTGACATGTTGATCCAGGCCTCAACATCAAATCACAGATGATCCAGTAACTTTTATTCGAGTTCGACGGTGATCCTTGAAATCCATATATCCAACATATTCATTAATGAAGGATTATTCCTTTGTCCACGGGTGGGTTTTTTTAACTTTTTGTAGTGGCAATTCCTTTAGTTTGACAAACCAAACATCCCACAA
>NW_024585695.1:0-7247 GCF_018398535.1 Haplochromis burtoni
GTCAAATGAAATAAATTCTGTTCCTTCTAGTATATGTTCTAAATATTTGATTCCTTTACCACTCCAATCTGAAAAGTTTATCATATTATTGTTTTGTAATATGTCAGGGTTGTTCCAGATAGGCTTTCATTTCTCAAAAGAATCTTCCCTTTCTCCAAAACACACACACTTACACGCACACACGGGCAGCCAGCAGGGGGCAAGACATTAAGTTACAACAATTCAAATGCGGCTCAGCATCTCTGTCAACAACATGTCACTCGAACAAAACTCTTCTGAGAGGAAAGAACTTGAGAACTTTATTCCCCTTTAGACAAACAAACAAACAAACAGACCTGCATTTTGGGTAAGCTGGATTTTCTAAACAGGGACAGCATTAACACTGATGCTTCTGTGTGTAGCAAATGTGGCGATGGGCAGCTGATGAAAGGAGGAAAACTTGAAAATCTCATTATCAATATATAACTCTAATGAGATGAGTGTTGACAGAATTAATCAGGCAGTGTGCATTATTTTTTCCTAAGAATTAAATAAAGAGAATGACAAGATCAAAACTAGATATCCGATTAACAGCCCTGACTATAAATCTGATATAACAGCCAGTATTTGAACAAAATTCTGACAGTTACCAGCTCACCTACAGGCTTATGTACTGACAGTTTTAAAAAAATATATTTCTGCAATACAACTGCCAAATAAATAATTATCAACAGTTCTAGTGTGAAAAAAACTGTTATATGTCAGCTCTATTTAAATCTGTTCTTGTCATTGGTAAGTTTGAATTGTGAATATGAGCTCTGATAAAGTCAATTCCTCTGACTTGATCTGCTGGCAGTTCCTGTAATAATGAGTGGGAATGATATGTGAAGGATTCTTTATCATGACTTGTTGTTCTGGGAATTATTATTGTGCCCTCTAACCCTCTCCAGTGTTATGATCAGTGGAAGCTTTGATTTGATCTGATGCCACAAATATCAGGCTTTCAAATAAACACCAAAATGTAATCACAGATAATAATAATAAAAAAAAAAAAACAGGTTCTGCTTAAGTATATAAGCTGCTGTTAAAAGTTGTTTTGCACAGTCTATTCTTGCATGGAAGATAGTCTATAGCACATTACAAGACACCATTATTCAAACTGTATCTATTATCCACTGAGAAGCTTAATTTTTGCATGTACTTATAAGTGAAAAGAACAGTAATTCACATAATTTATAGCCACAGAGGATGTGGCAATAAAATCACTGCCATTAAATAGGGGTTTCAGAGATGAAATTAGTTTTCATGCAATTATGAGTCTCCGCTAATTCTTAACACACAGGCACTGAGCATGAAGAGGGGGAGGTGCAGTGCACCAACGCAGGGACACGTCCACACACTAGCAGGCGAATACTCCTCCACGTGTTCACCCACGTACATACACACACACACACATACAGAGACAGACACACACGGATTCAAACACATTTCCTCAGGCATGATTGAGTGTCGTTGGTCTTGTTAGTACCTTGTCGTCACATGAGAATGTAGTTAATTAAAAGTGCATGTGATGTTTATTAAGATTGCTAGCAAGACATCCGCCTACACTTCCTCAAACCTCTTTTCTTAACTTCATTAGCTTGATCCAACACTCACAGCTCCCCAAACACGCTGTCGATGATTGCTTTCGCACCATCCACTTTTTGCACAACCTTACAGAGGAGAGATTTTGAACTGTATGAAATGGATCTTATTCTCATTAAATTACTTGCAATTTTCTATCTGTGCTTTCTTGTGTGTATTTAAGGACTTGGGTCTCTCTGTGAGCGCTATGCATCTGTGTGCGTGAGCATGAAGGTCCTCTGATTGAGGATGTCAAAGGTGGCTACCCACACAGCAATTACGGGTACCAGGAGAGTGTGTTTGTATGTAATGTGATTGTGGTTTCGCTGAAGGAGTTTTTAATAGAGGTGGAGAAACAGATGGCACACACTCATTACACCACGATAGGTTAACACATGTGAAAAGCTTGAAAAGCTTCTCTTCCCTTCTTTCTATCTCGCTCAATCAAACATTGTTCTGTTACTGTTTGCGCCGTTGCGCGCTGACACAATGCCTCAACAATTAGCGCATACAGATAGGACACGAGACCCACAATCGCGTTTGCCTTTTTCTTCTTTTCTTGACAAGAAGCGCCATAATCAGATACCTGGCTATAGCCAAAGCCCCACTTCAACACAGGAAAAGGTTTCAGGTTTAAATGTATTCACTGCTTTGAAGACCAATATCACTCGCACAAGGGAAGCTGTGTCAACGCTCTAATGCAGTTCAGAACCGTAATACCTCAATCGAGGAGTTTAAATATTAAAACTACTATTCTGTCATGAAAAAACTTATGAAAACTCCTGAAATATATGAGATTTTGTCCATTCCCACTAGCCTGCCCACCCTTGTGCTCCAATTTCCTTTCAGAAGAGATTGAAAAGTCTCTTAGAGGCTTCCGTCTCATTTCTACGCCTGTCAGAGATCTCTGTGGTGAAAATAAAGAAGAGGAGTGCTAAGAAGGGTGAGTATAGATCAAACACTTTATAATGTAGTTCAGTGAAGCTGGGAACTCCAAACGCCATTAGTTGCAATGACACGCTGCCAAATCATCATCAGAACCTCCCTGTCAGCTTTTAAGAAAATCGACTTCATTTTTTAGACAAAAGGAGGCTTTTGACAGTTAAGGGGTGTGGTGGAAGAAAAGGAGACTGCTAAAAAATGAAATGACAGAAAAAGGGAGAAAAAAGGAGAATGGGAGGAGGAGGGTCTAGATAAGATGAGAAGATGAGAGGTAATTGCTTCTATTATAGAAAAGAGGGGAGAGATGAGGAGGCCAGTGAGGAGGGAAGAAGACTTGCAGGTGAGATATTAAAGTCACACCGTCCGGCTTTAAAAGGTCACCTGTGATGTCTATGCCTGTGTACCTGCTTTATGGACACACACACACACACACACACACACACACACACAGCTACACGGCACACAAACCAGCTTAAAAGTTTTTGTGCTTGCTTTGATAGTTTTGGCCTCCGTTCTCTGATGCTTTATTTGTACATATATTTGCTGTCCATCCACTGTTCAGACATTTTACACATATACACAGCCTGTATTTATCAAAATGTAAAGGTGGTGCTGTTCTGCATCTGTTAAAGTGCAATTTTCTTTCTGAATGGAGAGAACAAAAGTGAGATGAGCATCAGCCTTGGTGGCAACAGTTAAATCTGACCTATTTGTATCTCTCCGCTTTATCAGTCTTGTATCTCTGATGTCTGAATGCTAAAGTGGCTCAACTGTCTTCACCTCTGCTTTGCTTGTTCAGCTGCCTCCTCCTCTTCCACCAGTCTTTTCATTCAGAGGACCCAAAGGAGGTTTATCAGCATGTCCTTTCTCCGTTTTCTTATCTGTGTTCAGTCTCCGCTCGATGTTAAGATCTTCCATCGCACAATGCTTTTTAAGTCAAGTTTGCTCAGAGTCATCAACATTTCACTATTAGTTTAAGGTTATCGATTTCTTGTTTTACATAAATAAGTGGCATCACTCTCATCACAATATAGCTTTTGTCTTATTCTTTCTTTCACCAGTTTCATTGCCTCTGCACTCGTGCTTTCCTTCCCTTTTCCCCACTGTATTACTGTGCAATTTATTCTTTCTTACATCTCTACTCCCTTTATTTTGCATACTTAAAGATACATTTTCCATCCGGCCTTGAAATCTTTTGAAAGTCTGCTCTCCGGGCCATTTATATGAATACACCGTAATAAAATGGGAATGGTTGGTGATATTAAAGTCCTGTTTGTGGCACATTAGTATATGTGAGGCAGTGTGTAGTTATTATATAAAATATTTTTCTCCCAAAAAGCAATATGAGTAGCGTCTAATTAAACGTTCGTAATATGTGTAATGATTAACAGAAAGTGAGTATAGCAAAACTAAATGCACTTAAATCAGTGGTGTGCGGTGACTTTTACAGAAAGATAATCCTCAACACAAACATTTGTCATCATCTTAGATAAATTTGATCAAATTAAAGCATACCATTTGTTTTTCTTTCTTTAGCTTACATTATAAAACACCTTGAGGCAACTGTTGTTGTGATTTGGTGCTATATAAATTAGAGATGGCACGATACCACTTTTTTATGTCCGATATCATAAATTTGGATATCTGCCGATACCGATATGAATCCGATATAGTGTATTTTTTAATCAATAAAACTGTTTTTTAATATCTTGCTGCATTTTGTATAAGTTCATACTCAAGTTTAAATAAACAACAACACTAAAGCTATTCTGTTATACCTGTATGTAAAAAATACACTGCACCCAAAATATTTCATAGTTCAGCAAAACTGATCAATCTAATAAACTTAAACCTACTCAATCCTTCCTATTCTGGTATTTTAAAGAGTACTTAGCAGAAATATTAAGCAACCTAACTAATAGGGTTGCAAACTCCCAGCAAAAAAAAAATAGAGGAAACCACCCTCCACCTCATGATGCTTAATCGACGTAATCAACCTTAATTTGATGCAGTGTGAAAAAAAATGCACAGAAATCAATTATTTTTCAAGAAATATTAAATAGATTCAACATCTTTCTTCAACAAAATTGCAGACTGCACAGATGGTACCTTCCCAAAGGAAAAAGTACTATAGCTTACTAGGGTATATATATTAGACTTAATAGTCACTATATACAGTAATTGACTTCTATTCATTTTGCATCAAATTAAAACTTTGGGTGTCAGATAATTATTTATTAAAAGCTAGACATTTTAAATGAGAATAAGAAAGAAAAGTATGTCTTTGTGCCCCCTTTTCCCTGTTAATCGCCCTGACAGAAAAGCCGATCAGCTGATCATTTAATCAGTTTCACGATTGAAGTAGCAGCGAGAGAGGCAGTCGCTCCATATATCGGTTGTTAAGCTTAACGTGGGAATGCTTTACAAACATTCAGAGATGAACTTACACACTTGCTTTACTTCTCTCTGGGATAACTTCCTCGGAGATGAAATGCTGGTTTGGTAGCGAGGCTACAAATACACACAGCTGCTCTATCATGTGAGCACACTGCTCCGACGTGCTACGGTTATGAGCCAAGTTACGCCGTGTCGCAAGTTTTGTGAGGTGCTTTTTCGATATTTAATGGATAGGATTACATTTTTTATTTCTCTCCAATATCCGATCCAGTAATTTACCTCAGTGTCGGACCGATACCGATACGTAATATCGGATCGGTCCATCTCTGCTACTACTGCACATTCACCCAATGTATATACTATATATATATATATAATGTTCTTCCTCTACCCCCCCCCCCCCCCCCCATTTTTGCACATGTCGAGGAGCGTGTCAGGCTACATTTCACTGTGTGTTATACTTGTATAACTATGCATGTGACAAATAAGAACCTTGAACCTTGAACCTTGAACCAGATGTATCTTCCATCTTTATATAAGAACTTTATTATTCAAGACTTTGCACATGAGAAGAAGGGTTTAAAATTCAGTTTTAAATTTGACAGGCAGCCACTGAACTTTGAGGTTTCAAAATGAGATCTCATAGTGTTAGATACTGTTGTATGTTTGGTAGACAGAAGAGACCGTATTTGAATAAGAGGATGGAATGTTACATCATTAGCTTAACACTAGCAAGGTGCATCAGTTCACACATGTACGTGTGTATTGCAGAGACACAAATACCAGCCATGTGTTATCCAAATAAAAGCACTGACTTTTCTCAATTAACCGCACAGTAAGCAGTATTGTCATTTGAACTACATTTAAATCTTCTATGAGGCACCAACACCGCAAACATATTTCTGGTGTAAGTGCTAAGTGAACTGCTGCCAGCTACAGCTGCACATGTTGACCTGCTTTTAGAATCAGCCTCAAATGACACTTTGAACACTTATGTGCTGTTTTTAAGTTTTAAACCCTGAAAATTGCCACTCAGCCATTATCTGTCACATTCCGTTTAGAAAGTAAATTTTGCCATTTTTCTTTTACATCTGTTAATGTGTGTGGTAAGTGACGATGTTACATCTGAATGTAACGGCAGTGCTTTTGTTACTTCCCAGCACTTTCTCTGTTTGCTTTTGCTCAACCTTATCCAGTTCACAACTCCTGACAGCATGCTCAAGGTGGACAAGGTCAATGGTCTCAAGTGAATCTAAACAACAATTTTAACTTTAAACTGTCCCCTCTGCGAATCCTGCAATGTCCGTCTGGCAGTCATCTTGTGCCCTGAGCCGCCAGTGTCTCTCTGACAGGTTCAGTAGCTGCCTGGCAGTGGGTCATGTCTGAACACACGGGGCGCATCTTGTCAGGAACCTGATGGCTCTACACTGGCGCTGCTTATCTCATAGGTGGCCTCACTGGTGGCACTGTGGCAGGTGAAAGAGGAGTGAAAGGAAGGAGAAAAGGGAAGGGAAGGAGAGTCAATAGGGCATGGTAGTGTGCAGTGGAGAAAGGGGGGGTAACACACTGATACAGGGTGGGCCATTTATATGGATACACCGTAATAACATGGGAATGGTTGGTGATATTAAAGTCCTGTTTGTGGCACATTAGTATATGTGAGGGGGCAAACTCCTCAAGATGGGTGGTGACCATGGTGGCCATTTAGAAGTCGGCCATCTTGGATACAACTTTTGTTTTTTCAATAGGAAGAGGGCCATGTGACACATCAAACTTATTGGTAATGTCACAAGAAAAACAATGGTGTGCTTGGTTTCAACGTAACTTTATTCTTTCATGAGTTATTTACAAGTTTCTGACCACTTATAAAATGTGTTCAATGTGCTGCCCATTGTGTTGGATTGTCAATGCAACCCTCTTCTCCCACTCTTCACACACTGATAGCAACACCGCAGGAGAAATGCCAGCACAGGCATCCAGTATCCGTAGTTTCAGGTGCTGCACATCTCGTATCTTCACACCATAGACAATTGCCTTCAGATGACCCCAAAGATAAAAGTCTAAGGGGGTCAGATCGGGAGACCTTGGGGGCCATTCAACTGGCCCACGACGACCAATCCACTTTAAATAACTTAAGAGAATAAAGTTACGTTGAAACCAAGCACACCATTGTTTTTCTTGTGACATTACCAATAAGTGTGATGTGTCACATGGCCCTCTTCCTATTGAAAAAACAAAAGTTGTATCCAAGATGGCCGACTTCTAAATGGCCACCATGGTCACCACCCATCTTGAGGAGTTTGCCC
>NW_024585696.1:0-7244 GCF_018398535.1 Haplochromis burtoni
TGCTGTAGAATAACAGAACGATCCTCCTGCAACTGTTTAACCTCACTGAAATGTGGCCTTCTTTATAGGCCACTCCACGAGCCTTTATTTCTTCTTTCTAAGCCAGTCCTGGGTTGTTAGGATCTTCTTGAAAGGTCCACTTTTGGTTCAGCTTACATTTCTAATTAATGTCACAGTTAACAACTCCATTGTGGATTCACCGCATTAGTAAATGAGTCAAAGGCTGTAGTTTGGATCTAGTATACTTACAGTAAGGGTCAGTAAATGCTCTTTTTCTTGTCATGTCCTATGAGTTCAAATGCAGCCCTGGACAAATACACAGTTATTTGGAAACTAAGCCACTTACTTTACATTCTAATAATTCTTTTCAAATTAAATTATTAGATTCCTTGGGGACACTTAAAGGCACTTTATTTCCTAAGGCCTTGAACAGCTCTAAAGACACTGTCATCTTAAACATACACTTAAGTAGCAAACAGAACAGCAGGCTCCACCCAACATACTCCACCTGTTTCATCATTTCTGACTACTAATCTGGAAAACTTTATTTTCAATATTTACAGTTTGTTTGTTTTTTAATATGACTGATCTGTTTGAATTATTTAACTAATAGCACTTATTTCACCACAAAAATCCATTTTTGAACAATTTATCTGAGTCTAGTATATAGTAGTCTAACTCAATGGTCTCTGGGTTAGTTTGATGGCTAAATATCTTAATCTTAGAAAGTCAAATTATAGCAAAAATGTGGTGCTCACCATCATTTTCAGACATATACTGTATATAAAAGATGGAGTTAGCCACAGTGACATCACTAACGCATTTTGCTGCAGCTATTGAGGGTTTTTAGAGGTAGAAATTACTAGAAGAGGGTGAAATGTTATGAACTAAAACCAGGAATCTCAGTCAGCATGCAGAAACTAAAGCACAGACTTCTTGTATGGACTTTACCACACAGGACGCCATATTATCTGTTAGATAATCCCAATAAAATACCACAAATAAGTTCAAAACAAGTCTAGCACTGTAATTCTGGTTAGTGTAGCAGAAACCTAGAGCATACAGTTACACTCCTGATTTTAATTACATTAAGAGTCGCTGAAGTTGAGCATTTTAACATAATATTTTACAACGCTTATATCCTGCTGTGATTGCCGCTCATACATTACAACTCTATTAACATCTGACAGCATTTACAGAGGCGCTTACTGGGCAGGGCTCGGGGATGTGTCTAATAAGGCCTCACCTTGGTCAGGGTAAGAGAAAGCAAATACTGCTTTTGTTAAGGCTTGGACAGAGATCTGAGCACCAAAGGGCTTTAATAGAGACCATGCTGTTGTAATTTTAGCTAATTAATGTTACAGGCGACTGCTGAATAAGCTCTGATGTTTGGTAAGGTTGGTTTTTGTAACACTGTTTAATAAGGGTATGCAGGCACACACACAGAAACACATTTTCCCAAAGCACGCGGACCCCATCTGGCAATCTGCTTATAGCTGTGAGATTATGTGGAGTTTTATTGAGAGACTGCTTGTTAAAGACCTCTAGATGGCAATGCTGTCTTCCTGTTCTCTTTTACCTGAAAAAATAGCCTGTCCTCATCACTGCAACCTTACATTAGCAAACAGTGGTGCTTATCAGAGTTACACGATGTCACAGTGTGACACAGGGAAGTTATGTCTCGGGCTTTGCTTAGTGTTTTAAAATCAAACATTAGTCAAACATATGCTGGTAAGATAATTGGTGAGTAAATAGTAATATAGAGACTTTATGCATGTGGTGTAAAAGACAGTGGCAACAGGATGTGTGCCAGAGAAAGACTATGACCTCAGTAAACATCTTCCTGATGGGTTTATGGTCTAAGACTCTCGTTTCAAGTCTTTATTGTGAATTACAGTCCCCGTTACAGTGAGTCTGGAAAGGTAAGCTTTAGGATGGGCCGTCTTTGTGATTGACAGTTCGCTACCATGTGAGCAGGAATGGCCACATCTGGATTCAAAATACCGACAAGGCAAATGGCCAAAATGCTAAGCTCAGTCTAACAAGATAAGTGCATCCACACAGTATTCACTTGTTTCACATTTTGTCATGTTACAGTCTTATTCCAAAATTGATTAAATTCCTGCTTCACCTCAAAATGTGAAAAACAATACCCCATAACGACTAAGTGAAAATGGATTGCTTCAAATTCTTGCAAATTTACTGAAAGTAAAAAACTGAAATATAGCATAGCATGGCTCTGGGCTTTTCCAACTCCTTCAAAGTCAAAGAATTCAGCTAGACTTGCACTGTAATATGAACGAGTTAAAAAAAATCTCTGCCTTTGCTGAACCATATTTTTCATCTGTATGCAACATGCCAGGTTTCTTTGTAATAATTGCATAAATAAGCAGCAAGGCAATATTTTTCCTTTCTGTTTTCTGGACTTTGGTTGGCTAAAAAACAATGCTAGTATTAACTATATATTAAAAAATGTAAAACTTCCTATGAACAGCTTGTCATTAATGTTTTTGGTGAAACTTGCAATTGAAATTACTTTTACGTTAAACACACAACCACATCTGCATTGACGTCTGAATCAGGAAGGCATCACAGCAATGAGGAAATGAAAAAAAGATGTGTTGTGAGTGTATGTAGCACTGTGGGAGGACATTATTTTCCTAATAATGGCCAACCAAGCAAAGCCAGGCCGCAACACATAAAAAATTAACTTACTCAACGGAATCATGCATTATACTGCCAATCAGATTTAATCTCTTTTTGTGTCAGAACATCCCGGCTCTACTGGATGTCAGAAATGGACAAGTTTGCTTAAAATTCTGTAAACTGAATTTGACATTGTTGGATGACTGCACTCAGTGACCACTTTGTTAAATACATCTGCACATGTACTTCTTAATGTAAATATCTTAGTGCCCAATCACAAGGTAGCGACTTAATACATTTAGGCACATAGATATCGCCAAAACACCTGCTAAAATTCAAACCAAGCATATGAATGGTGAAGAAAAACGATTTAAGTAACAACTAACGTATGCAGAAGAGCACCTCTGATTGCATAACACACCGAGCATTGAAGCAGATGGGCTGCACCAGCAGAAGACCGCATTGGGTGCCACTCCTGTCAGCTAAGAACGGGAACTAGAAGGCTAGAAAAACATTGGGTGATCTGATTAGTTTCAATTTCCACTCCAGCATTCAGATAGTAGAGTCAGAATTTGGTGTGAACAACATGAAAGTATTGATCCATCCTATTTTATTCAATTCAATTTTATGTACAAGATAATGCCAGAACACAGCAAAGTCAGCTCAATGTAAAGACCCTACAATAATAATAGAGATAACCAAATCAGCAAGCAAGGCAAAACTTCCTTTTACCAGGAAAAAAGCTGTGGCAGAACCGGGCTCAGGTGGGGCAGCCATGCGTGCAAACGGTTGGGGATGAGGGGAGGGAGACAGGATAAAAAATAGTTGTGCCTGTAGTGGTTGTAGTGTCGTGGTGTCCGAATATTTTCATGGCACATTTTGGGTTCATTGGTACCAACTGAGCATTGCTTGAATGCCACAGCCTACCTTAGCATTGTTGGTGACCATGTCCATCCCTTTATGACCACAGTAGATCCTTCTTCTGATGGTCGCTTGCAGAAAGACAACATGCTGTGTCATACAGTCGTTTAAAACTGGTTTCTAGAACAGGACAATGAGTTCTCTGTACTCAAATGGGCTCCACCATCACCAGATACCAAACCAATAGAACACCTTTGGAATGTGGAGGAACTGGAGATTGATATCAAAGATGTGCAACTGATAAATGTGCTGCAGCTGTGTGACGCTGTCATGTCGATATGGACCGAAATGTCTGAGGAAGTGTCCCAAAACAAGTTGGAAACTATGACCTCAGCAGATACATGAGGTTGGTCTGACATTTCAGGTTACTCTGCAGAGCTGCATCATTTGCTCAAAAAGACTGTCAAAACAAAAACCTTGACTTATTTCCTAGGCACGTCCACAAGCTCCAGTGAGGAAAATGAAAAAACAAAACAAAGAAAGTCATGTTGGGGAAACTGACATTTACGAGTATTTAATTAAATTCAAAATGTAGCTTACAAATGGGAAGGACATGTACCATTTCCAAGAATCTACAACACACAAATTCACTCTGACTCTCTTGTGCAGTTTTTCCATCTTTGGGACGTCTTTTAGATCAGCAAGTTCAGTGCGAATGGAACAGCGTAGCATCACAGCATTCTTTATTTCTGTCCAGTATATCCTATAAGGACGTGTTTGAGACATTTAAACCAAAGTGGAAAAGCCAAAATCAAGTTTCTTCAGCAGAAGTGTCCTCAAATATCAGGCCTGACCAACTCGGGCTGTTTCACTTTCCTCTTTTTAAGCTGTGTGCCTTTTGCATTTTTTTTTTTTATAGTGGACGATGATCCACTTAAAAGCTACGACTGATAATGAGACACAAAGTCTTATTACAAAACACATTCACAATGCGTCTCTGGCATCTTTGTCCCATTTTTTATTGATTTTTCCAGCGAACAATGAACGAATGAACAATGAACACATTTCTTAAACACATCTTACTTCACCACTCCCGGCTGCATGAAAAGGACCAGTCGTGGAATTTTGAGAAATTTTATTTTTTCTTGTTTTTTTTTTTTGCATTATTTCTTACAACAATAAAGACGGCACAGAATACATAGCTTTACAAACACAAAGCACACCACCACCTTGGCTGCTGATGCTGCTGCCATTGAGGGAGGGGGGAGGTTGTGGGTTCCTGGAGGCTGCCAGTTCAGCATTGGCCATCCTTGTTTTCCAAAGACTTCTGCCCATTGGGAATTTGCCATTTCAAGGACCTTTTTTTTTCTTTTTTTTTTAAAGTTGTTTTCTTTTTTTTCTTTTTTTGCAGCATAGCAGAATGAGAACAATGTGGGAGGAAAAAGCTTCTTTTGAGACATGTAGGGGTAAACCAAACAAACAAACAAAAAATAAGACTGTCTAGAATATGATCTCAGCATGTTATTCCAATTAGCATGAAGCAGAAGTAGAGGTTAAAAAAGAAAAAGCTCAGCTGGACAATATGTGAACTAAAGAGCAGTTCCACAGTTCTGCTTGTTTGCGGGAACTCTTGGACAACGGGAATCTCTCCATTTAATAAAACTAACACAACATTTGTCCGCACACCGAGATCAGATCTACCTTTCTCTGAGGTACTCTGCAGAAAAATTACACCACCTAAATCTTGACCATCTAGTTTGAGTAGTTTATTATTACTTACAATTTTTCTTTAAATTCCTGTACAGTCAAATAAAACGTCAACGGATTTTTCAAAGGATCTCTTCTTTTTTTAAAAATACAGAAGGCTTCTTTTATTCCAGCCATTTTTTCCCCCCAACCCCTTCCAACCAAAAAACTGGATTTTGATATTATATATTTCTGTGTGTATCTTCTGATGGTCATGTGTGTATATGTGTGTGTGTGTGTGTCTATGTAATTTACACCCAACATTGTAAACATACATAGAACTATATTACATGTGCTTGCACTGCATCTTGTAAGGGGGAGGAGAAAATTTGGTTTACTGCACTAGAACACCACAAAAGAGGGAAGAGAGAAGGACGGGGCTTGTGAAGAGAAGAAGAAGAAGAAGGAGAGGAGGACGAGTAGGGCGAGTGTCAAACTCCTTTTCAAGGTTGTGAGGCTCCTCAGTTTGGTTGAAAGCTCAGTTTTAGTGGACAGGCTCTTATATTTATATTTTTCTTAAGCAACAGCTGGATCAAGCTATCAGTTTGTCTCTTCAATAGTGAACAAAAATAAGAAAAGAAGCTTTCTCTAGAGTCATCAGGGTGAAGCCCGCCATCCAGCACCACTGAAGTTCTGCTGAAGAGCTAGCAGGGAGGAGGGGAGTTAGATCCTGTATTAAGAAGTTCCTCTGAGGTCCACCTCCAGCAGTGTGAAGCTACAAGGTCTTAGTGGGCGTTTCCACTGACTTAGTCCTTCAGTGTAAGATCCCTCTATTTTACAGACAGTTATAGAGGTTCTTGTGTCATTGAGGCAGCGGAAACAACTGCTGGCAATTGGGGAGTGCAGGTCTCCGGGCCCTTTTTTTTCCTCCCCTTTATTTTTTGCGCAGGTTACTCAGGAGACTGCTGACCATAGTCAGATTCAGCCAAAGTGCGCTTGCTTAGTCATTTGTTCAAGCCGCCCTCCTGGAAGAACTGGCACAGTCTCAAACACAGTTGTCGTGGAGGCTTGGCAGCTGCTGACCCAGGCCGCGCAACAGAGAGAGACAGAGCGAGAAGAACTAAAGATGATCGACGGGGAAGGAGACAAATCCAAGATGGAAGAATGGACTGGAAGGAACAAAGGCAGGGGTTGTGCTCTTTACAAGTAGACACGCCTCAGGTCTCCGGGTGAGGTGATGGTGTTGCACTGTGGGCACAGCTTCTTGTTTCCCTGTGATGGACAGACAAGCAACAGTTAGCTTGGTAGCTCAGAAAAATGTACCAACAGACATAACAATGAAGTGCTCACTCTGCTGATTTGGGACTATGAGCATGAAGTTCAATACAAGTTACCCAGTGCTCTTACTGCCTCCTCCTCCTGTGTGAATCTAAACCTGTTTGCTGCACATCTTGCCTCCCCTTCTGCCCTCTTCCTCTCCCTCTGCACTGCTTTGATAGTGTGCCATCTGCAGTAAAGCAGCAGGTGATAATATGCAACACAGGGCTGACAGCATAACAAGATTCTGAATGGGTGGTCTCACCCCTGTCCTAAATCCCTGTTGCTTTCCCGCACCAACTCTGGCCAACAACTGCTGGCTGCAGGCGCATCCCTTTCTGACAGAGTCACTGTGCTGAGTTTACACTTAATGATGCAAGAAAAAAGAAAAGAAGCCAAAAACAGACCATAAACAAATGAAGAATAGTGGCACAGCTGGAGTCAACTAGGAAAGGATTATATGATGTCATTGCTATGAGGAAAGTCTTAACATCAGAAATGAAATGCACCCGTTGTGTTTCCCACAGATCTAGGTTCTATTTGTTGTAGATGATGGGGGGGTGGGGGTGGTTGGCTGGTGTTGTGATAATAAATAACTGAGCGACTCCAGCGTCTTGGACCGCAGCTGGTGATGTTATTCCTTGTTCTGCTGCCGAGCTTCATAAGGTTGGCATGGCTGCTCATGAATCAGTTCTCCACCCGATGTCAGCTGCAGTCCAAGACAGACAAACTGG
>NW_024585697.1:0-1888 GCF_018398535.1 Haplochromis burtoni
TCACCTTCCTCAGAGATCCCTGGAACTGGTTGGACATCATCATCATCAGCACCCTGTAAGGCTCAATAACACACCTCACACTCTCACACAGACTGTATGTAAAGCCATGAATCTGCATTCTTTCTAATGACCAGCAGGGGGCAACTTCAGGTTGCAAAAACAAAATTCAGTGTAATCTGTTTTAGATTCATTGGAAAACGGCTGACATGAAGTTGGTGAGACTTATTTCTCTGCCGTGATTCTCCGACACGTACAGTTATTGGAAAAGAAAGTTTTCACAGGACGATCCTGAGAAAAAAACAAGTCCGGCCTTATTGCCTTCATGGGAATTAAGAGGGTAAGCAGCCCCAGCTCCTAATCGAGCCAGACTGATTAGTCATACAGAAAATGATCACATCAAGCTGTTGCTGCTGAAGGTGTCTCTGCAAGCTACTCATTGATGAGGTACAATTCGGACTGCTTATACTGTGAGTTTGTTAACGGAAGAGCTCCTCTTTGATCACTTCTTTAACCTCCTAGGAACTGGCGTCCACGTGTGGACATCACATTTTGGGTTATTTAGACCGAAATACTCAATTTCCCTCTACAACGGCCTGATATCCACTCACGAGGACATTATACTCCTACTGTTCTATTGAAATTTTAAACAAATATCCTCATATGTGGCTTTCATTTTTCTTAGAAACAAAAATTAGGTAAAAAAAAAAATCTGGTAATTCTTTATTGTTACATTCATCGGGTCCCAAAATGCCCAAATATCAAAGAGAAATTAAAAATGCATGCCGAGGAAGAGTTCGGATCTTAGGGGGTTAATGTTGGTTACAGATTAACGTGATCCAAAAAACAGGAAACAGTATAAAAGAGCCTTCACAATAAGAGCCTCTCAGTCCTGAATAACAAGGCTCACTGCAGCTCAGAAAATACTCAAGAAATGTGATCTACCGATTGAATCCCCTCAATGCTGGACGTGACCTTTACAGTTACACCAACACAGTTCTTGTCAGTGTGGTCTCATATCCATAGATCCATGTCCGTGCAAATAAGGTGGGCTTTTTCCAGCTGTGAAGATGAAAATTATCTTTTTGCTGCTTTCACCACCACATC
The DNA here is from genome assembly GCF_018398535.1 of Haplochromis burtoni. Lineage (NCBI taxonomy): Eukaryota > Metazoa > Chordata > Actinopteri > Cichliformes > Cichlidae > Haplochromis > Haplochromis burtoni. The sequence continues at coordinate 1,105 of NW_024585697.1, forward strand.
CATCCATCCATCCAGTTTTCTTCTGCTTATCTGAAGCTGGGTTGCAGGGACAGCAGCCTAAGCAGAAAAGCCGAGATCTCTTCACGATGTCCTTGGCCTGTCCCGGGGCCGTTCCTTTGTTATTACCCTTATATTTCGAGTTTAGTTGTTCCTTGGTTCAGGCACTGAAACTCCTTGTTTAGGTATCACTTTTGGATCAGTGTCTTGATGCATGCTCAATCATCCAGGTAAGTAATTCCCAAAGGTTGAATCTGTACACCTGGTCGTAACGTTTTCAGGAGAAACTTTCATCATCAGGGGACGTCTTCAGTCTCAGCTGACTGCAGATCCCCAACCATATAAACAGGACATTTGCACACTGACTGAAACTAGCACCACTGAAGGAACAATGGGCTGGTGATCGTGCGTGTGTCTGTGCGTGTGTGTGCGTGCAACTTGTATTCACAGCGGGGGCTGTCTTTACAGGTCTGAAGAAGACAGTCGAAGCTCTTGTCCAATCGGTGAAGAGGCTTGATTGTGTCATCATCCTGACGTTGTTCTGCCTGAGCATCTTGGCTATGATTGGTTTACAGCTCTTCGTGGGAACCCTGAAGAACAAATGTGTCATCTGGTCGATGAACACAAACACGACAGAGTTTGATTTCCACAACCACACCACCTCTCCAGGTATGATGGTCATACCACGTCCTGATTGGCCGGTTAGCCTTTTAAGACAGTCAGATGGCTGACTCGCAGGTCTTCTTCCAACATTACAATGAAAGCAGTGGAAAGAGATCTCATGTGA
>NW_024585697.1:2442-4002 GCF_018398535.1 Haplochromis burtoni
ACGATCAGGTGAACCTCTGAGGAAAAGTCTTCAGGTCCAAAAACAAAAAGTCCAAAAACAGTTTTATTTGTTGTTATCAGATTTTAAAATCACCCACAATAATGTAGATGCTGAAAATTGCGGAGTAAATGTGACCTTTAATCTGTTATTGAGAGTATTTCCTGGTTCAGTGATGTATTAAACATGTCCGTGAAGACAGCTCTGCAGCACAGTCCCTCAGTGCTCGTCCAGGGATGTTATCAGGACCTGGGGCTCTGCGAGAATTGATCCTGGTATTAGAAAGTTTAGAAATGTTCAGCTGGCTTTGTAGTGCAGACTTCAGCACCTGTCATCGTTGCCACCCCTGCCCTTAAATTAGAAAGGTGAAACATGATCTGTTTGTACGGTTTGGATGTCTGTCTGCCTTCTAGAAAACTATTACTACATTCCTGGACATCCTGATCCTCTGGTGTGTGGAAACCGGTCAGACACCGAGTAAGTAAACATGAGTCTCTTACATTCACTGACAGCAACAACAATAAAAACAAACTGTTTTTTATGTGTTCAGGTGGTGTCCAGATAGTTTCAACTGTGTGAAAGCAGGAAGTAACCCAAACTTCGGATACACCAGCTACGACTCGTTTTTCTGGTCTCTGATGTCACTTTTCAGACTCATGATGCACGACTTCTGGGAAGGCCTGATGCAGTTGGTCAGTAACTCACTGATGACCACATGCAGGCTCCTCCCAGTACTCCGGTTGTCTCATCCGTTTCTCTCACCTGTCTGTCCCTCCACAGACGTTGCGAGCTGCAGGAAAATCCTATCTGATCGTCTTTCTGTTCGTCTTCTTCCCGGGTTGTTTCTTCCTGCTCAGTCTCATTTTGGCGGTGGTTGTCATGACACGAGCGGAGCAAGAAGAGACTCGAGATGCCGAGGCCATACAAAGAGAAGAAGAGTTCGGACGGATTGTGGAGGTGCTGAAGAGGAGAGAGGAGGAGGAGGTCAGTAAGGACTCACTGCTTCCACAGGAATTAGGAGGGCAATGAGCAGCCAAATACTAATCAAATCTAATCAGATGTAGTTCATTGGTTGGTCATCAGTAAGTGTGTGCACCTCTTTAACAGCAGATTTTGTCAGTTTGCTGTGGAGCATCCAGGTGTGTGCTAACACAATACCACATTCTCTCCAGGACTGGGTGCCGCACCTTCAAAAACACAAAAGCAGGAATCAATGATCCACACACGGGAATAAAGTTGCTTCTTATTTGCTGAACCTTGTGTCACATGTTACAGGTGCAACATTTTTACGTCTACCTAACTTACAGCCCTCTCTTCTTCTGAATTCTTACATTTATCTCGACTTCTGGAACAGACTCAATACCGCTGTTGGGTCTGCGCTACAGCAGGCCCGCTGGTTCAGACTGATTCCCGTGAAGAAATACAGAACAGCAATCGATCGGTTTTCACATGCTACAGCAAGGGGAGGATCTCGGAGCAAACCTTCTGCGCTCGAGCTCAGATTACTCCAAAGAACCAGCCCCCGCTTGCAGACTTTTTTTGTGTGACACACAGTTTACACAA
>NW_024585697.1:5714-7242 GCF_018398535.1 Haplochromis burtoni
AACAATATAAAATAACCATAAGGTGTGTGTCTCTAGGAGGAGAGCCACACCAACAGCTGAGCTCTGACAGCTTAGAGCACTGGCACACTAGGCCCAGGTGTTGCCAGTGTTGCTAAAACATTCCACACCTGTACAAAATGTACTGGAATAACACGAGTAGGTCTATTATCGGGCTTTAGTTCTGTTCATATATCAAACACGTCCTATTCTTCATCTAAATATCCTTCCTTCTGTGTCTAGCATGTGACCGATCCTGCAGACCTGTCGGCAGCTGATGCCAGTGTGCATTTAAAATCCAGCTGTTCCAAAGACCTTTCACCAGCTTCTTCTCAACTTATTGTGTCAGCCATGACCTTTCTGACACAAAATAACCCTGTTTGGAAACTGTTCAGAGTACTGTGGGATGGCTCTGCTGAAATCGTCATTTAGCATAACTGAGTTTGGGTGTTTTGTTATGGACAGCAGGCTTCCAGCAGGGCAGAGACTCCAGAGCAACAGGACTCACTGCAGAAGAAGAAATCAGCTGGTATACGAGCTACTAAGCAAGAATACGTTGAAGGTAAACAGATATTTACCTCCACCTCTTTAACCTCCACCTTCTTTCATTGGGACAGGACAACACGCTCCGTTACTGAGAGCAGTCACAGGTACACAAACACGAAGAGCTGAGGCTCTGTAGACAACTTAATGCTGACACAGTTTGTGGCCTCACAGAGTAGCTTTGTGTTGCAGAGGCAGAACAGCACCACCGGCCTTTGTGCTGCACCTGCACTGACGCCTTCCTGAAGGGGGACTGTTGTGGCTGCTGGCGATGGCTCAAACAGCAGTTTCACACCTTTATCACGAACCCTTTCTTTGACCTGGTCATCATCATCTGCATCATTGTTAGCACCATCTTCACAGCCATGGAACATTACCCTATGATGGTGGAGTTCATGGAGACCCTGGTCATCGCTCAGCTGGTGAGTGTTGAAGAAGTGTCTGCAGACCCTGTTATCTCCTACTTGGTTAATTTAATGGCAGCTTCTTCACTGCAGGCTAAAATCAGGACTTTTCCATTCTGCTCCCTTAGTTTGGTGTAAACTTGATCAGTCGGAGGGACCATATGTTCTTCTTCGATGTGCCTCCATGACCAATTTAGTGATGAATGCTTTTAGCGGGTTCTTCAGCCACCTAGCAAGAGTGGTTTAAAATGTCCACTCAGAGCAACTACATCACAAATGGTAACAAACCAACGGTACAAACCTGTAAACGACCTGCATAACTGAGAGGAAAAGCAGCACAGTGAGGTAAAAATGTAACGGGAGTACAGTATAGACCTCTGGCAAGTCTCGAGAAAAGTAAGGATCAGCTGGGATTCAGAGGGAGCTTTGCTGAGGTTTATTTACACCGTGAGTCTTTTTGCAGTAACAGTGATGCCTGGTCAGAGTGATCTACCTTTACATGGGTGACATTTCACAGGAAAATTATTGTTTTGTTGGAACTTCTACTTCTGCACGGGACTCGGTGTGTTCGAGGTTTTTCGTTC
>NW_024585698.1:0-1703 GCF_018398535.1 Haplochromis burtoni
GATGTGATAGCAGAACTGAATTGGGCATGCACAGGATGAGTCACATCATTTGAAACTTAGCCCTGATTGGAGAAATTGGAAGTGTTACAACTGACCCACGTTACAACTATCCCCGGTCTCCCCTACACATCTGTAAAATACACAGTAAAATAATTTGACATTACTATTTTTTGGAACAGTGTAGAATTTAAATGCTGTTTGGGGAAAAAAATCATTTAAAAGTGTGAAGGAAGTTTGTCTTCAGGGATGATGGTTTGTTTTAACTCCTCTAACCTTTACTGCTACTGCTCCCCCTGGAGCCTCCACCCCTGTTTTTACTGCTGCTCCTGCCCCTGCTTCCCCATGTACTTCCTCCTCTGCTCCTTCTCTTGTTACTATGTTTGCTTCTCTTCCTGCTGCTCCTGCCTCCACCTTTGGGTTTTCCAGGTTTTTTACTGTTTCTGCTGCTGCTCTCACTCCGACTCCTGTACATGTTCCGCTTACTGCTGCTGCCTCCACCCATGTTTTTCCTGTTGGGCCTGCTCCCACTGTTGCTCCTGTTTCTCCATCTTCTTTCTCCGCTGCTGCTCTCACTCTGTCTCCTTTCCCATCTATGGTTTCCTGCCTGTTGAGGCCCAACGTTGTTATCAATACAAAACTCCAAGTAGCTATCTGGAAAGCATCTGTGACACCCTAACTGTCCAACACAACGAAATATGTTATTGAGGCCCATTAAAGACGCGAGTTCGTGAAGTGAATTTCTCAACTCCTCTTTGGATATAACAGACTGAGTTTCAGAATTTGATTTGTCATAAACTTTTGTAAACACAAAGGCTGTGTCTTTGTAACTTTTAATCAGTTCTTGGATGTTACCCATTTCACCCATTATTTCTGTACACATGCTACATGGGGAGAGATAAGAGTAGAGCAGCAGGAAGTTTCCAGCCCTGTTTTGGCTCAATTGTTCTAGTTTTTGAAGAACTCGAAGTTCTGCGTGTTCAGGTTTTAAAACCCTGGCTATAACCATGTTGTTGCCTACATAAACTTCACTGTTTTCAGAGTTTTGTTCCCTAATGACTGTCTCCACTTTTTCATAGCTGTTTTCTCTGAGGATTTTAAGAAGTGTGTTGGTGTCGTGCTGCAGCGGGATGTTTGCAGCTAGACAAAACTGTCCAGCTATCGTGTACCTGACAACAAAGAGAGAAGAACGCAGAAGTTTTAACACAGAAATTCTGTATTTGCCAAATGAGAAACAAACATCTCAGATCATTTCAGACACGCTACCGGTACTCTGATACCTCTGTGTCTGTCACATATATGTGTCCACAACTTTAGTGATTAGGTCTGCTGTCGAGGTCCCCTCATAACAGACAGCCAGCAGATACTAGTTGTGTTGGTCTAGGTTAGTTAGGGTTAGCTATCCAAAAGTTTGATTAAACTTAAACTGAACCAAATTCAATATAAAGCATCTGTACCAGCCTGAGTTTTTGCCACTTAGCGCTGCTGATAAAAACAGAAACTACTGACAGATGTATAACAGCCCGGTCTTAGGGCAAAACAAACAGTCAATGTGTTTGCGTTAATGGGCATGAATTGTGATCTTTGTCTGTGTCAGTAAGCATAAATTTACAGTCATGGTACTAAGAACATACAACACCTGTGAACAGTGTTGGGGAGTAACGGAATACATGTACCGCCGTTACGTATTTAAAATACAAAATATG
>NW_024585698.1:2373-4540 GCF_018398535.1 Haplochromis burtoni
GGACATGTGAGACTTTGTGTTTTAACCCAGTTACTTTTTTCTAAAAGTGACCTAATGGTTTTTTTTAATTTATGAAGTATGTTTTGACTCAAACACAGCACTCAGCATGTATGACAGCATATGTGTTCTCAAACATGAAAAAACTGTGAATTAGCTCAGAGGTGGTGACTATTTCAAAAACTACTGTGAGACTACAAAGGGCCAGATGTGATATAGACCAATTTTCATCTGTAGTTCTTGCAGGTTTATGGATTATTTATTAAACAGATAGGAGCTAAAGCACACAAGCACAGAAAGTAGAATTGTGGCAATAGTCTGGCATTCAAAAAATAGAGAATTCAAGCTCCAGAATATATCAGCAAGAACACATTAAGATTATAAATGACCAGGACTGAATCAGCAGAGTTTTGAAAAACAAGTTTCTGCCACAGACGGTATTAAGTCTGGGTAAACCTGCTGGTGAATTAAGCTGTGTCTTTTCTCTTGTGGGAGCCATACTTTTATGCAGACTCACTGACAAAGACCAAACTGCTCTGGGTGGAAATCCATCAGTTTCCAGGTTTGTGTGCCTCCATATAAATCTTTCAAAACAATCATGGTGCAGACGTGGAAAATTTTACATTTTACTGTGAGACCGGGCTGAACGAATGCAATAACCAGCACATTAAACCAAAACATGGAAGCTAAGGAGACAGTGGTTTTCCTGCCATGGTTAATGACATAATAAATTTCACTCACTCTTTCCTGATGGCTTTGACAACTTCAGTCAGCCAGTTCACATCCACAGCCAGACTGGTTCCAGCTGCCAGCAGGACATAAAGCATGAAGCAGGGCATCAACTTCATCTGCACCGTTGAAAACAACATGTTTATGATCCACTTTAAATCAGTGAATGCCAATAAACAACTAACCAGAGATGAATTTAAGGCAGCTAAATCCAAATTCAAGTAGTAAATCTCAAACTTTCTCACCTTCACTGCTTTGTTTGTCCTAAAACTGCAACAGAGGAAAGAAACCAATGAAATGTAGGAAAGTGAACTCAGACCAAACTGTGACCCAAGTGCTTCACATACCTGCACAGTTGGAAGGTCTGTGATCTTCACTCAGCTGTAAGGAGTGGTTTGATCTGCAGTAGTTGAGGTTTTTATATGAGCAAAGCGGCATGGCAACCTGAAAATGAGGAAGACAGAAACAAAAAACAGCACAAAGATCTTATCAGGTGTCATCACACATGTTCTCTAAAACGCTCCATGTGTGGACACAGTCAGCAAATATGACGAACTCTGTGAGTGCGCCAGCTTTTTACAAGCTTCCACAGATCATAGATCAGCTCAAATGGTGCCAGCCATTATTTGGAGAAAGCTCATTTCTACTGCTTGTATCAGTGATCTCATTCGTTCGGTCACTACACAGAGCTCGTGACTTAGAGTGATCAGTAAATCAACAGCTTTACCTACAAGGTCTGTGTCACTGCAGACCCTGATCCATCAATCAACCTGAACAAGACCCTGAGATACTTACATAAATTCCTCCTTTCAGGGCAACACCTCATTTGTGACCTGGAATAGTTACAGTAGTTACCAAATGATCAAAGGAGCAGTAATATTAATAGTATTAGTATTAGTAGTAATGGTATTAGTACTAGTAGCAGTAGTATGTTAAATTCCTGTTTTGGGGACTTGCTAAGATGCTGAAGTACAGTGATAATAGCTTCATTAACATCTGGAGCTTGAACAGATGAGTGACACAATATACATGAGTACTGTACAATATAAAGTGCCTTGAGGCGACTTTTGTTGCGATTTGGTGCTATATAAATAAAATTGAATTGAATTGAACAGCAGTACTTCAGGTACACATGGGTGTCCTGCTGCATCCGGTCACATCATGCAGAGTTATAGCCAACATAGTTCTCTGGACTTTCTGACACACAGTGGGATGATTAACACAGTTCTTTTTCTAAATATATTCTCCTTTTACTTTAATATTAATTTAATTAATTAATACTTTGTGATACACAAAACTTTAAATAGTTTGTTCCAAAAGGGCACAAACATCAGTACATAAGGATGGTTTCTTCACCCAAAAATATGTTATTACCCATTATTAACCCATTATTAGCACACAAAAACACACAGAGGGCTTTTTTGGCGTTATCTGAATGACA
>NW_024585698.1:6236-7241 GCF_018398535.1 Haplochromis burtoni
GGCTGAGATAAGGGGTAGACTTCTGCTGCACGATGACAAAGTTAAACACTTGTTGTGTAACACTTTTGTGTATCTCACAACTAAAAGCTTTTTATTTAGCTCACACTTAAGCTAACATGCAGAGTCCCCACAGAAAGGCCCTGTGAGGGTTTGAAGCCTCCCTGCTGTGAGATGACTGCACAAACCAGAGGAGAAGACCTGACAGCAGTAATCCTGCACCACCCAAAGCTGAGGTTGGAGGACTAGTTAAAGTGATTGTTCTGAGGATGGCACGTGTTTTGGCTGCAACCGGCTGACCGTGGTGGAAGTCGTCCCTCTGTGGCTCTGTGAGCGCTGAAACAGTCATCCTGCAGAGGCTCTTCATGCAAATAGGATGCAGTTAGCGCAGTTAATCAACATGGCCGGAGCTGCACTGATAAACCATGTTATACAAACAAACGCTATACAGATGCAGACCATTTACCATTTAAATAAACCCCATTTACAGTAAAGTGATTACATCCTCTTACCATGCCTGCCAGAAGTTTCCACTGTAGAAAACGCAGTGTTTTCATGTTCCTGTTGTTTATCAGCACGGTAGCAGGTTAAAGAGACCCTGCTCTTCAGGTTTTGACCAGAATTATCAGATATTATAGGAGTCTGAGGTCGTTTATGTGAAAACCACAAGATTTCTCTCAGTGAGGACAAATATTTTCCCATTTTGATATATAACTTGTCCATGTTGAGGAGCAAATGGGCTCTGAAATCACATTTTTTCAGGTCAAATTTGTGGGTCTATGTTTACATTATGTGATATCATTGCACTGTAACATGAAGGTTCATAATCCAAACTGTGATAAATATTAAAACACAACTTCAGACTGATAAAATGTAAAGCCTCACTTAGATTTTTGTTTACTCGTCTTTTAGACTAGTCTAATTTTTTACTCTAATTTAAATTATCACCACATCAGTTGCCAGACACGTCCCTACTTTTGACTTGTGCTTTTCGTTTGTTAAAAACGG
>NW_024585699.1:0-7239 GCF_018398535.1 Haplochromis burtoni
ATTTTTTATTAGTGTTTAATAAGTACTAGAAAAGTTTGGATTATATTTACTTATTTGAGTCGTTTCCTTTAATTAAAAAATTAAATTCAGTGTAACTCTCAACCTGCCATACTAGATACATACTTTTAATTCTTTCAGTTTTGGGGAAGAAATAAAGTAATATTTACTATGTTTTTATAAAGCATAGAAGATGTAGAAAGAGTAAAAAAAGAGTAAAAAAAGAAAAGAACACAAAGAGCAGTTAGTGTGATATAATTTATTTCATCTAGGACAAGTATTCAGGGCTAACCTTCATTGTTGTTGTTGAGTATTCAAAGTTAAATAGAAGGGTGCAAACAACTGAAGATCTATATTAACCAACAGAAGACACAAATAAAAGGGAACACATTAAGATAACAATATGTGAATACAAGTTTCTGTTTTGTTTTTTATCAAAAGTTAGAAAAAAAGTAGTTTTAATAACACCACGATTATCAGTCTATTATGCAAAATGCAATAAAAGCTGCTTCCCAGTGAGAACAGCATAAACAACATACAGCTGTCATTTCTCTTACAGAAAACCACTCAGTCTTTTCATATTTAATGATGAGATTTATTATTATTTTATGGTATATTTTGTATTATTATTATTTATTTTAAAGACATTCTATAGAAACTTTTAAAGTTTATTCTGTTGAGTTTTAGGAGGATTTTCATGTTTTCCACTTTTGTTTCCCCATTTTCACCATTTTTTTTCTTCCTCTCTGTCTGATGTGATGATGGTTCTCTTGTAGAAGCGTCTCAAACTATTTACTACGTCCATCATTGCAGGAAAATCCTCAAAAAATGATGATGTCTTTATTAGTTCTTCCAAAGACTGAAGAAACTGTAGTTTTTCATCAAGTTCACTTGCTTGTTTCTTCTTGTATTCTGCCTGAAGAAGAAAACAACATTTATTTTTAGAAAAAGTAAAATTTACTTCTACAGTCAGACTGATTTGCAGTTCTCTTAGTGTGCACTGATATGACTCATACGCAGTTGTTTTTTCCTGCATAAGAGGTGTTAATCACTTCTCGTTACCCCACGTATACTACACGACGCACGATGAAGGCCAAAATCGGTCCGATCACCAAAACGGTCGCACGACTCAAAAATCGTCTCAAAATGGGCCAAAAACCGCACAGTGTGAGCCCAGCATTAGAGCAGCAACGTTTGTTCCCCTCAGAGAAAGGGAAGAATGGGAAAAGGAAAACACCTGGCTGGAAAAAGTTACTATGGGCATGTGCAGTGAATATCAGCGCTATGTGGCCAGAAGTGTGATAATATAACTTATTTTGTGTAATAAACAACTGCAAGGATAGATGATTACAACAAATAGATGACTAATACATAAAAGTAATACATAGATGAATAATGATGATGAGTTAAGATGCGTAATCATGGGAACAAGTGGGTTTACAAACAGGAGCAGCTGATTAGCTTTAGAAAAGCTGAAATAATACCTCAACTGAAGCCAATTGTACTAAATGCACTAAATGTGCACTGTTACAAGAATATTTTTCTTTCTATTGTTTTCTATTATTTTAAGTTAAGCAGGACAGAGTTCTTTTAAAGAAAGATTTACTTATATTCTCAAAAGTTAAGCATGACAGGCTTCTGTTTAAGAAAGAGACCTGTTTTACTGTGTTAATGTTGTCATTTTGAGCTAAAAATAAATGGCTAAATGATCATTTGTTTCACATGTGTTCATATCACAAAGAATAGAATATGCATCTACTTAAATCAACTTCAAGTCAAATGGTTAAAAAAATAATTTCACACACAAAAAAAGAGCTAGAAAATTCACCACACTGGGAAGGGTGAAGACAACTGGGTCGCCCGGCCCTGGCCACGAGGTGTCCCTTATTTATTTTTCAGGGAGTTGGCAACCCTAGATGAGGCCCACACCTGTTAGGTTACTGCACTTTCTTCACTGTGCCACGCTGTCTCTTCCGGTTTCTTCCATTTCCGGGTATACGTTCCAAAGTTGTTGGACCGGTTCAGGCCAGAGAAATGTATTGCTGGAAGGTGAGTCGAGTCCATCTCAGGTTTGTGGGATGTCTTCGTGTTTTTTGGCGGCTTACAGATCACAGTCTACTTCAGGGGAACCTTTGAATTTTGTCTATCCCCGACAGAATTTGTTTGCCCTGCGTCAGGAGCGCGCACTGGGCTGTTTTAGTTCAGAAACACTTCTTATGGTGACTTATGGACCGATCCGATATTACGTATTGGTATCCGTCCGATACTGACCTAAATTACTGGATCGGATATCGGAGAGAAATAAAATATGTAATCCGATCCGAAGTATCACAGAATCACCTCACAAAACGCGCTAATTGGCGTAACCCAGCTCGGCGCATCGGAGCAGTATGTGTCATAGAGCGGCTGTTGTCTCCAAGACCTGTGGCATTTCATCTCGGCGAAAACTATCCCAGAGAAGTAAAGCAAGTGTGTAAGTTCATCCCTGAATGTTTGCATAGTATTTCCACGTTAAGCTTAACAACTGATATATTGAGCCACAGCTGGACTGGCCATCGGAGTTCCATATTGAGGTGAAAAGGAAGCGATTTGTCCCGTACTTCAGCTAGAATAGACACAAAGCTGGAGTTATTCTGTGTTTTTGCTGCGCAGTTGCATCTACTTCTCTCATTCTCTCCCCTCCCTCTCCTGTTATTACTTCAAACATGAAACTGATCAATGATCAGCTTTTCTGCCGCAAGTCCCGTCTTTCTTGTTTGTTTATCGCCCACTTTGCGCTAGAAAGAGGAGACCAGCGGATAAACAACAGGCAAGCAGCTTGATAATAGTTGTTAAATGCATTATGTTCTTTCTGTTTACTGTAAATTTATGCTGGAGCAAACACAGCATATTCTATGTAATGTCATTTAATGGTCGGGCATTGTACAGCTACAAGCATTTCACCCCCATGTCATACTGTGTATGGTTCTGTGTGTGTGACAAATAAAATTTGAATTTGAATTTGAATCTACTTTTCACTCTTGTTCTCTCTCTCTCTCTCTCTCTCTCTCTCTCTCTCACACGCACACACGATAACATCATAGATGAATAATCAGTAATATTGATAGCAATTTTCATCCCTCCCACCTTTGATGCTCACCAATTTGTCTACATGGCTAACAGGTCTGTAACACACTCACAAAACGATTCTAGGTCTGACCGTGGGCAAAAACATGACAGTCAACAGTAAAATTCTTAAAGGTAATGTATTAACACAATGATCAAAAAATAAAAGTTAAAACAGTCCAGTGTCCTATTTGTGTACAAAGTAAAAACATATAGTCCAAGGCCAGAACCAGCTATGCCACAAAGCCAGTTGCACTCCACACGTTGTTCACTTCCACAGGGGTAGCAGTTGTCCTCTGAGACCCACCACCCCGTAAGTAGATAGCCAGTGATCACTGGCCTCTGCAACTCAGCTGCCTTTAGGCTGCGGCATATAATAGGCCCTGGCCTGCACAGAGAGACAAAATAACACCTTCACTATATAATTCACAGCGCACAACCCATCCATCCCGAACATATCAGGTTTCATCACATTACATACCTGCACAGAGAGACAAAATAACACAGCAGTGTTTGTAGTGTGGGCTATAAGTAGACCAGTGTATCAGTGCAGTCATTACACCTGCCTCCAATTCATCCAACCCCATTACAGCCATTGGCTCACCGCAAATGTGACACACACAACCAGTCCCAACCCAGTGCAACTTCACACAATAGGAGGACATGACATGAAAGAAACTGTTAGCCCGACACCGACTGAACCGTGGTGGTTTGAGGCCTTTGGGGACCGATCTGAGGTTCAAGAACGACAGCTCCTCTTCGCTTCTTAGCTCCACACTGGCACTCATAGTCCAACTATGAGTCCAACTATGAGCAACTGCAGCAGGGAGCAGGAGGAACAGGTGCATTAGAGTTGAACTCTTTCACAGATGAATTACATATTTGTGGAAGGCTGCTCACAGAATGGAGTCTCACTGAGCCTCGATGTACCAGGTCCAGGGAGAGGTGGAGGTAGTCCTCCCGCCCAAAGAACTGCACACCACATCTGCCGAATCACATCATTTCAAAGATTACGGACTCACACTGAAGAAATATCACCAGCATCATGAAAACATTCAAAGTTTACTGTGTTCCTACCTGTTGCAGCTCTTTGTGCTCAACATCTTGAAGCCAATGTGAGCTCTAACTGGACAGATGGAAGGTTTGTCCAAGGCAGCTGCTTCTGTCTGCAGCTTGAGCTCACACTGGAGCACATCCAGAACACAGACGAGGAACTCGTGGGCATCCTGCACACAGACACACACAGAACAAAACGCAGGTTCAGGTGCAAATGTACAAACTATAGCAGAGATGAGTGTGCTGTGTAGTGCAAAAACACAGCTGCTTACTTTCTGATTGTCATCGTCAAACTCTGGATGAGATGCAGCAACCGTGTCTTTAAAGGCAGTCAGGACGGAGCTTTTGTGCCAGCTGTCGTTTCTGAAGCGGCTCAATTTGATGTCCACAAACAGCCTGCAAACAGCAGAAGTGAAGAAGACACAAAGTTAGTTTTATAATAAAGGACAAAGTCCATCATTAAATATGTCACCATTTACAGTGCACTGTTATGGAATAATAAGACAAACATTTAAATTAAATAACAATTTAAAATCAAATTACACTGAAAATGTAGTTTATATTTGATATTATTTTAACATTTAGTTCACACACATTTAAAGTGCAAAAAACAAACAAACAAAAAAACTAGGTTTCACTTGTCGCTTTGTATTTTTAACATTAATCTGAAAATAATGAAGGGACACGTCCTACAGTCACAGTTTTATACTTTATTTACACAGGAAAGAATCAATCTGCAGTTTACTTTGCGTTTAGTTTTATGAATATGAAATAATGTTTATTAAATATGTGTAATTTATATGTTTTACAAGTTTACAACACCATTCACTAGAAAAAAACCTGTATGGTTGTAGAAATGTAGAACTAAATGGTCGGGACTTTGGCGTTCTTTGGATCTTTGGAAGATGTCGTCCGAGTCAACTACAAATAAAAGCGGTTTAATCTCTGAGTGCATCATTGACCAGGGTTTGGAAAGTGAGCTTCTTAAACAAAACAAGAAAGAGTCACAGTGCAAAATTCCTTCTTAAATCTTTAGTTTTACTTTATGTTCTGGGTTTTTTCTTTTTCTTTTATAAGAGTGATGGCATCGATGGGTTTGTCCAGAATATATACAACTCATGACTCAATGTGGACTAAACATTGTCTTACACCAAAGTCCAGCCAGGCAGCCAAACACGGTCCCAGGTCAGGCCCTTCACTCCTACCTTAAAATTTATAATTCATGGCTCACCACCATAAACAGAATTATTAAAGTGTAATTTCTCTTTTCACCTCATGGTGGCAACAACGTCTGATCTATGTTGCAACCAATGAGTGTATAAACGTTTTATACACTCACACATTACACACAATAGTAAGTCATGTTTAAAATGAACGTGACATAATGATATTCAGCAGCTTCACTGAACTTTTTATAAGAGAGCTCTGATGTAAATACAAATCAATACAAATCATGGAAATTTTGTGTTTAAACAGTTGACAGTTATTAATGAATTATATGGTAAAAAAACATTTTAATGTGAGTAAAAACTTAATAAAACTGTTATCATTACCCCTATATCTTGAACATTGTGAAATTTACACAAAAGTAGAACAGCTGTAATTGACTTTTTACTCAATATCAAACACTGAGCCATGCTTGGGCCATGCTACCATGCTACCACTGAGCCATGCTACCATTTACATCACACATCAACATATCCTGACACCTTCACTGATTAATTTGCTCCAAGTAATTAGCGATTAGCTTAATGCTAATGTTACAAAGGAAATCCCCTAGACGGGCTAATGTGTTAGCATCGCAGCCATTTTTCACACAAAACTCTAAACTCTTACACAAAATTATCGCGGGAAAGCTTAAAACAAAGGATAGCAACTACTTACAGGCATGTGCTTGCTTAGGCTCAGCAACAAAAAATGACCAAAAAGTGGAAAAGACAACAGTTTATTGCGTATATTGATCAGTCCTCTGTAATGTCCATAATATTGTTAAGATATACTACTTATTATCTGAAAAATATTAATTGAATATCAAATTAAAAATCTAAAATTTGAATTATTACAAAACTGGACTATAGACTGGCGTCATGTTTAACAAACTTAGTGCTGGCTCTAACATTGGATTGACTTCTGCTTCATTTCTATATGCTATGAACTTTGTCTTTAAACGTAGTTAATGTGTTGAGCAAGCCCAGTCTCAGGGCAGTTTGTGAAATAGTCCCAGAAAAGCTATTTATTAAAGCTATCTATTTTGTCCTGTTCGTATACACAAATGGTCAAGAGTTTGTCTTGAAATGACACTGAGTTGCAGTCCTTAACCACATTCACGTTCTTTTTCTGCCACCTGCTGCCATGGATCTTGATAAAGCTTAAATATGTGGAATGTTCTTGGACTGTTTAAAGTCATAGGGATGGGCCTCAGTTCCTGTAAAGTAGATCATATCACACATGTGAAATGAAAGTGAAAGAGCAGCTCACAGACCAGAGGGAAATCACATCAGGACAACATTAAGTATGTAGCGTGTGATTCCCTTGTGTTTTCAGTCTACACCTGTACAGTGAAACAGCTCTTTGTCCTTTCAGCAGACAGGTAAGATCAGCAAAACTACACCATATGATGGTTTATACTTAAGAGTTTTCTATAATATTTATTAACATAACAAGAGGAAAGATAGATTTGATTCTTTATTTGATTCATTTCTTTTATTCTTCATCATTTTCGTCTCAAGCTCAAAGTGTTTTTATTTCCACAGTGATGGCAGCAGCAGCGTTCAGAAGCAGAGGACTGGCTGGTGTCAGAAACACCAACGTTTTAATCCTCATCTTTCTGCTGCTCCCTGGTTTATGTCACAAATTCACTGACGAAAGTAAGAACAAAGTCATTGCTGAATTAATTGTTGCTGAAGGTACTTATTTGCAAATGTAAAACTACGGACACTGACGCATCCTGTCTTTGCAAATTTCAAAAAATTCAGAAGCGTTTCTTAGATCAACTTAGGAAATCAGAAAAAGCAAAAGCAGCTGGACGGAAGCTCGTTTGGTCAGTTTCATGTCTATGCATGTTATCAGTCAAATTTGGCC
>NW_024585700.1:0-1322 GCF_018398535.1 Haplochromis burtoni
CAGGACTGGACCCAAGGTACACTTCAAAGTGCTGCAAGGCTAGCAATAAGGCTAAAGCTTCCTTTTCAATCGTGCTGTAATGCAATTGGTGCTTTAGGAATTTTTTGGAAAAGAAACAGACTGGATGGTCAATGCCATTTTCATCCTCCTGCAAAAGCACTGCACCAGCCCCCAAAGCACTGGCGTCCACCTCAAGCTTGAACGGACGTGTGAAATCAGGGGCGGCTAACACAGGAGCACTGCAAAGGAGAGCTTTGGCAGCTTCGAAAGCAAACTGACATGTCTGACCACACAAATGGTGATTTTGGACTGGCAAGACTGGTTAATGGGGCTACTACCTCGGAGAAGTTTTTGCAGAACCCACGGTAATAACCTGCCATGCCTAGAAAACGCCGCAGCTCCCGACGCGTCTGCGGAGCTGGGAAGTTTAATATTGCCTGCACTTTCACAGCAACAGGGAGGACTTGACCCTGTCCTATTTGTTTCCCTAGGTCGGTTACAACAGCCTTTCCAAACTCACACTTAGCCAAGTTCAGTGTCAGAGAGGCATCACGCAAACGGTCAAATATTTCACTGAGAGTTTTGAGGTGTTCAGTCCAGGTGGATGAATCGGCCACTATATCATCCAGATACACTTTGCAGTTTATGACTCCATGTAGCACAGTGTTCATCAGTCGTTGGAATGTGGCGGGAGCATTTCTTAACCCGAACGGCATGACGGTGTATTGCAAAAAATGATCGGGTGTAACAAAGGCACTGATTTGTGATGCGTGTTTGGTTAATGGGACTTGCCAGTATCCTTTTAGGAGGTCAAGTTTGGTCACAAAGTTTGCCCAGCCCACACGATCGACCAGGTCATCCATGCGTGGGAGTGGAAAAGAGTCTGGTTTTGTAGCAGCCATGACAGTTAAAACAGTGTGGGTGTAGGTGACTCCCTAGGTCATAAAATCCATCTCCTTTCCAGACCACAGTTATCCAGTTACAAATATTGAGACCCCCACCCAAACATTCTCTGGGGAATTTCCACTCAGCATTAACTCCTCTCTGTTTTACTTTCACAGTTCAAGTGGGGGAGGGGTCTCCTACAATCTACTCCTAAGTTCACAACACAATGAGGCCTTTATTACATTGAGGGCAGTGTCAATGTCTCTACAATCGTTCTACATTCTATGTTAACACATTTCTAAACTCTAAAATAAGCTAAACACTCCTACAAATCCCCCTTTTTATCTGCCCTATGGCAGATAAAACTAAACTAAATCTCTCACCATAATGTTTTCATACTGTGACTCCCCATTTCCCAAAAGTGGCATCATGGTGTC
>NW_024585700.1:3027-5031 GCF_018398535.1 Haplochromis burtoni
TATCTATGAAGCCCACATCATTTCTTGGACACCACTCAGACAGCCAGCAATTTAAGGAGAACATGCGGCTAAACCACTCGACTCCGGACTTCTAGCAGGTAAGTATGCTGGCTTTCCTTCCTCTCAATTCTGAGTTTTTCCTCTCTTTAGTCCCTGGGTTTCTCGGTTTGAGTAGTAGATGCCTCCACTCCTCTTGCTGAGATGAGAAAAACCCGGGAGAACCATGCATCTTCACCTCACTTCCTGTCTGACAGGGTCAATGCGGCCTGGGTAGGCTCTGATTGGCCGCTGAGCTAGTTGCCCTCACGTGGGGTGAACTGAGAGGTGCATTCAATGGTCATAGGAAATATGACGCTTTGTTGATGTGGACAGTTAAAATAAAGAGAATAAATGCTCTCTTCTCTATCATTGGTGTAAATGTGTTGTTTTTTCATCTGGGCTACATAGTCACCATTATCGCTACTGCCACAACGCACCTCAACAGATGATGTTAATATTCATTTTTAAAATCCTGGATTTACAACATCCTTAAAAGGACACTGAATGCACACTGAAGGGAATTTTAAAAAATAAAATCTAAACAGTGAAGTTCATAAAAGTAAAACTGTGAATACTTTCTACTCATGCAGCGTGCAAAAGTATTACTTTTTTTTGTTCCATAAGAAATTTTACATGTTACACTGGCAGTCTTACACAAATAAATATGGTTTCTTTCTTTTTTTTCTTTTTCGAGGGATCGAGGGAGAGGTAAGTGACGGAAGTGACGGACAAGGTAAGCGACTCATGTTGTAACTGACGTCAGACGCCGGAGCTTTTGGCGGAAAATTAAAGCGAATGGTAGCTTAGAATTGAACAAATTTCTTTAAGCTTCAATTTTACCAAATACACCTATCAATTGTCTTTATAACTAACAACATTTGTCTAAATCATCTCCAACACCCTGGCGAACAACAGGGAGAGTTTAGAGGCTCTCCAAGATTACATCGATCAGTGCTTCCAGGATCTCGTAATGAAGAAGGCTCAGAGTGCATCTTCCCCGGCCAAATCTGAGACACCGTCATCAAAAAGATGTCGCCCGGCAGACTCCCCCAGAACAACAATGCCAGCCGGCAAATATATTGCAGACATCCTAGAGTCAATCGACAAACGATTTTCCAGTTTCGATGCAAGGCTGTCCTCGGTGGAGATTCTACACCGGGAATTTAGATCCTTGCGACAATCCCTGGAGTTCAGCCAGCAGCAGGTGGAAACGCTCGCTGCTGAAAATGCCACGCTAAGGGAGTCGGTCAAATGTCTCACTGAAAATGTTACCCAGCTAAATAGAGAAAATAAAAGAGATGGTTATTGATCTACAAGCTCGTGGCATGCAAGATAATCTTGTATTTTTTGGTATTCCAGAATCCGCTGGAGAAGACGCGGAGACTACGGTGAAAAGCTTCATCAAAACCCACCTGAAGCTGCCGGAGGACACCGTAAAGAATATCTTGTTTGATAGAGTGCATCGCATCGGCCCCATGCGGTCAGCGGCCGGGAGACCATGTCCTATTGTGGCCAAATTCACTTCAAACAAAAGGAACAGGTGAAAAGTCGCAGCAGGGAATTAAAAGGAATGGATTTCAGCGTAAACGACCAGTTCCCAAAAGAGATCCTGGAACGACGCAGGGTCCTCCTCCCAATCCGACGCAGCTTCATCCAGAAGGGCTCCCGCGCTGTCATCGCTGTGGACCGGCTCTACGTGGATGGACAGCTTTACCGCGCCCCCGGCATCGCTCCGTGGCTATATTAACTTCACACCAGATAGGAAAATAGTGTAGCGGATTCTTATCCACTCACACTAACTTGCATTAACATCTGTTTAACATCTTTCCCCCCCTCTTTTTTTATGCTGCTCACCCTTGTCCTTGGTTTCTTTCTTCTTATTTTCTTTCACTGCTTCGATCACCTGCTTCCAGACTCATCCACAAACAGCATCCTTTATTTCGACACATACGCACAGCACAATCA
>NW_024585700.1:6170-7235 GCF_018398535.1 Haplochromis burtoni
CTCGCCACACATTTTTTTTCTCTCCTTCTCGCTATTTATGAACAAGTGATGTATTCGCTCCACCTGTCTAAGCGACACACACAGTGTACATCCCTAGTTATACACACACATCTATGGGCGCACTAAGGTTTGTTAAATGGAATGTAAATGGAGCTGGCTCCAGAGAAAAGAGGTTAAAAATATTTAACCAACTCAAAAAACAGACAGATGTTGTCCTTTTACAAGAGACCCACAGACCTCTTAGCGGTTTAAAAGAACTTAAAACACCTGAGTTTCCTAATGTGTTCTCAGCTTGTCATAATTCAAGACAAAGGGGAGTAGCAATTTTAATCCATAAAAATATAATTTCACAGTACTCGATACAGTTATAGATCCAGAGCGCAAATTCTTAATCATTAAACTATCTATACTTGATAAAAAGCTATGTATGTATTGTCAGTGTATATGGTCCAAATGTTGATGATCCCTCATTCTTTTACAGTTTTTTCAGTGCACTCTCTGAACACTTAGATGGCACACTTGTTCTTGGAGGCGACATCAACCTTGGACTGAATGAAGAAATGGATAGGCTCAATACAGCAAGAACTCAGCGTTATTGGCAGTCCACAAATATAATCAAACAGTATATGAGCAACTTTGGTCTTTGCGATGCATGGCGCTCCCTTCACCACAACAGTAAGGAATATACTTTCTTCTCACATGTCCATCACTGCTTCCCTTGTCTGGATTATTTTTTGGTCAGCAGCTCACTGCTGAGTGATATTTCAGTCACTGAGATTCATCCTATAGCTGTCAGTGATCATGCTGCTGTATCTTTAACACTAATGCACAAGAATAATACTACACCAAGTAAAACCTGGAGATTTAATACATCACTGCTTAAAGATGAAGACTTTATTAAATATTTAAAAAAAATGGACTCTATATTTAGACTATAATGACATCCCGGAACTTCAGCATCTGTTCTATGGGAAGCAGGGAAAGCTGTGATGAGAGGTAAAATAATTTCTTTCTCATCACATAAAAAGAAAGAAGAAAACAAAAATATTCAGGAATTAGAAAAAA
>NW_024585701.1:0-7230 GCF_018398535.1 Haplochromis burtoni
ATAATGTTTGTATTGATGTATAGCAACTTGAAATGCTCCCAAAAATGGCTCCACAGCATGTAAAAATATAATATAAGCTCTGGCGGACTTGGTTCTATGGTAGGTCTTAAAGGGTTAAGTGAACACATCATAAACTGGAATTATAAATGACCATTAGTGGTTTAACTGTAAAGAAAGACTTAAAACTTGATTTAAATGAGTGATTGTTGTTCAAGTAAGGAAAACATTCGGTGTCAGACATCTGTAAATCCATCAGCTAATGTTTCTAATGTGGAAAACAATCATCAGCAGAAGCATTGTTAGGAATAAAGTTTTTATATCTATCACCACACATCACGCACAGACTTTGGAGCTGTTTGATCATCAGACCGGCTGCTAGAATTTGCTCTCATACAGCTTTAAGTGCATGTCCAGTGAAATTTTCTGCTTATAAAATCTGTAATTTGTTGCTTGTCTATCACAGAACAGAACAGCCATGATGTCAATTCTGAGGCAATTTAATTGTGTGCTTTATACTTATCAGTGACCCCTTGAGAAAGACCCATGGTGTGTATATACACTTTGGAGTCAGCTTCAAAGATGTCTTGGAACATTTAAACCTATCATGAGGGGATAGTGCCTGTGGTTTAACCTGTGAATAAATCCTGGTTTGTTACATTAACTGCCTTTAAGTACCTTTCCAGGTTTGTGGTAACACCAGAAGCAGCCAAGCTACAAGGGACAACTTTTACCCACTCTGAGAACATGTCAGTAACCTGGAGCAATACTTTTACCTCCATGTGGTATTAGTTCAGTGAAATCCATTTATAGTTGATCACAAGGTTTATCTGATCATATCTGTGCTACCTGTAGAGTTTCAATACCTGTACCTGGATAGGTAGTTACACAGGCAATAGAAGAATTACAAAATGACATTTCAGAAAACACTTTAACAAGTCTGCAACAAATTAACAAGTGGCTCTTGGCGGAAAGGGATTGTCTGAAATACCGGAAGTGAATCAACGATTAGGCTTACTCCATATTTGTAGTACAGAAAAGTGATTTGTCACAGGGGTTTCCCTGTAGTCACATTTTCACAAGCAGAAGAAAAAGAGACCGAAGGAGCCTTAGAAAGAAGTCAAGGAACAGCCCCAAAATCAGTGCTGTCCTTTCTGATTTGATTTTTATTTTTAAAGAATAATTTTACATTTATGTTTACATCAACAGCTGGTGTGCTTAAGCCACCACACATTCCTTTATATTTTACTAAGGAAATTGGAAATAAGCAGAGCAATTTATTGAAATGTGTAGTGTAGAACCACCAGAATGCCAAACCTCCAAACCACCAAGGGGCGCCCGTTTGATCCCACCCTGCAACATCAGCAGTATTAGCAGTCCTTTATTAAAGGAGGGGTTAATTGTCACCTCATACTTCTAATTAAAATTACCAGTTACAATTTTAAAAGTATTCAAGATGAATTTTGAGGTGTTTGATTAGTCTGATTTTATCACATTTTTGACATGAAAACTAGACTGAACAGCTAATTGTCTACATTTTAAAACTAACCTCACAGTTGGCTCCAGCAAAGTAAGAAATGCATTGTAGTAAATTAATTACTGTAAAAGTATGACAAAGTTCATCACAAACTTCACAACTGCCTTCGATCACCAGACCTGCAGCCTCCCTCAGTCTCCAGTACCCTTCACTTCACCAACTGCTACTTGGTTTACGCAGATTTCGCGTCCAGGAAAAAAAGACAGTCAGCCACATCAGACCCTCATGCAAATGGAAATTACCAGTGTGGCAACTACACTAGGTGTCAAAATACAAGTAAAACTACTAACTACTTTTCTCATCAGCAAACTGGAAAAATGTTTCAGATTAGAAGTCTGATTACTTGTGCATCTACCCATGTTATACATATGATAAGTTACCCGTGTGATCTTGCATATACCAGTAAAACTAACAGTGAACATAACCTTCCTGTCGTGTTCGGGTCTCATCTAACTGATTTACAACTTAAAACACTTATAAATATTGTGTTTAACATCTGATTGCCTCAAGGCCTTATGACATCCTCCACACTATGCACTTGAACATATTCTGATGAAGTTGTGATAAACATTTAATCTTATAATCACTGAACTATATATTTTGCTCTATAGAAACCAAACTAATATAACAGGGCTGTTGAGGGTGTTGAGACCAAAACTTTAAATCTGTCTTCCAGGTTTATTGACTGTAGATTTTATAACTCTGATGAATTCTATTAGCACAAAAGAAGAACACTAACTGATCTCTGCCAACAGGTTTCCCACAGCAGCCGTGGATTTCTGTCATTTCTTATGAGATGATCTGACCAAAACCAACCCAGAAGTTGCTCAACATGTAACTGAAGAGTGCTTGAGGTCAAAGCACTTCATAATAGAGAGACTTGATGTCTGTTATGTCACTGATTCATGTTTAAATAATCAGTTGTTCAACTTGTAACACTTTATTCAATTCAATCAAGACTCAGTTAAGTGAAGCAAAAGCTCTTCTCATCCATCTAAATTTCCCAAATACTAAAATTGGTTTAGTCTTTGTTTAATTAAGTAGAAAATGCATATATCTTATCAACTAAGAATATGTTGATAATTCACTGCTGTGTCTGATTTATTAAGTTAATTTTCTTTTTTGAAAGATTTTCTCGAACTTATTTTAAGCTAGTTAATCAACCAACCAATCAATTATTTGATCAGGTTACAACTCCTGAGCCAAAGCACTATTCTGGGAACATTTGTGTGTCTGTGTGTTTAATAGGGTTAATATTGTGTTCATTTTTCTGTGTCAGACAAATAGAACTGTGATGTTGCTGTATCTGTGTTATGGTGTTTCAGAAACATTTATATATAATAAAAAAAATGAAGTTAAGTGAAGTAAGAAATGGAAAAAAACAATCTTGATCTTTTAATATAAAATTTTTTAAGTTCCAAAACATGTTTCACATTTTTCTTTTTCTGTATGTAAACATATATTTTGTTTCTTTCTTTTCTCATAGATGATATTTTCACTGGGTGTCACATAAATGGACCCAAAAGCAGACACTATGCTCAACAGCCACAAGTTTACAGTGAGTTTATTTGCGACAAAGTAGTGAAAGTTCACGGCGGGAGTTTCACGGGGCAAAGTGCCTGAAATGGGAGAGAGAGTGGAATTAGTGAATGGCGAGGTTTGTGGCGACGAGAGATTAAACAGTGAGAATGGGGGTTTGCCTTACTTGTAGCGCGGGGGGGCAGGATAGCTGTGGATCGAGGGCAGGTAGTTAAGGGCAGTTTCCAGCAGGTGAAGAGCCGCAGATGTCCTTACAGGTGGGCGACAGCGTGGGAGAAAACCAGGTGAGGCTTGGATCGGCTGATCCGGATGACACTGGGATTGTCTTTATATATATATTTTTGTCAATTATTTTAAAACAGTTAACAAATTTAAAGTTGAATGAATGAAATGAAAGTAGTAACTGACATCCACACCCCTCTGTTGGGTCATTTTATTTTAAAATATATTAATATATATATTTAAGTTTATATATATAAGTTTTTGTTCTTGCCATGCTTACTATTTAGCTGCAGAAGATACACTGACATGTTTGCAGCTACAAGGCTTATGTAGAATTTTTAAGCCGCAAGCTGGCACTGAAATGATCACGCTGACGTATTTTAACTCTACTGTGAACAAACATTTTCTCATGCGGTTTGTATCTAAGAAGCTAAAATTACTGGAGTATCTGCAGCATCTAAAATAATCACACGCTGAGTAAACTGAGATACTGAGAGGTCTTTAAACATGCTCAGCAGGCCTGTGGTTTTAAACTCATCCGTGCATGACAAGTTTAACAGCAACCAACAAAGTCAAAGCAATAAAAAAGGAAAAAAGTATATAGTAAAAAAAAACTGAAGTCGAAGTATTTTTTACAATATTTGCAATCACCCGTCATAGTGTAGCTTTTATAATTGTCCAGTTTACTGCACTGTTCTATTATCTAAATGTTAAAACTTCCAGAACATTCTCCATCAGTCATCTTTATATACAAATACCATTTATGTCTGTGTAACACTGAGTTTTCCAAAGTGAAGTAATACCACTAACAAAAGCAGCAGAACCACCATCACAATGGTGAAAATAGTCCTCAACATTAGGAACACGTGGACGGCAGAACAAGAAGATGAGCAGGTCTCTCTGTGAAGTGCTGCAATGATAAAAATACATCTGCTGTAAAACAAATAAGGTTTACCTTTAAATGACAGAATGGGAAAACTGATTGTCTCCACTTAATTATATTTAGCTACACTCTAAAATTATCATTTATTCTAGCTCTTAATTTCTGATTTAAAATGTCTGATTTGTACCTGTGACAGTCAACAAGCTCTCTGGTGATTCTCCAGTATCAAACATCTTACACTTGTAGAGTCCTTCATCAGACCTGGACACTCTGTGGATGGTCATCTCTCCTGTGTAGCTGTTCCCGATGAGGAAGCCGTCTTTATAGAAATCAGCTGTGAGGTTTGAAGTCTTTGTCTTGTTCCTGCAGCGCAGAGTCACATTGTTTCCCTCCTTGACAGGGACAACAGGACTCTCTAGGACGACAGAACCAGCTGAAAAACAAGACTTTTTATCGGATACAGAAATCTGTAACATTTCAAACCAAGCAAGCAAAACACTGAAATAATAAGTGGAACAATTTTATACTTAACAGCTGCCATGGTAACGACGTTTTGGACTCATTGATAGTCACTCATTTTAATGTTAATTTTTATTAATGGTACATAAGACTGAACAAATACTGTGGCTTGATTCATCAATATTGAGGCAACATTTGAATGGAATCATTATGATTCATTAAAATAAGTAAGTTAAATGCTGTTTACAATGAATAATAATAATAACAATAAATAATACTAAGTTCCGAATACTATAGTTATAGATAACAATAGAACATTTTTATGTTATAAAATGTTTCTGAATAACATAAATCCATCAGGTTATAAATGATGTCATAATAAAATATTTCGGTCACTCGAGTGTTAAACATACGAGTTATTGTGATGTTGACACTGATGCTTTTCTCTCCAGCTCCAGTCTCACACCAGTATTCGCCGCTGTCTGTTGCATAGGCTCGATGAATCGCACACAGTAGTGTTGGTGAGCTCTCATCACACACTGAAATGAGTATTTCTGTATTTCTGATCCCTTTTAACTGAGAAGCTCCATCAAGACCCTCACAGTGAAAGAAGACAGACTCCAGCTCAAAGAACTGCAGTCTTTTTGGGACGATGCGAAACGCAGCATCTTAACCAGAAAGACATCAAATGAAGTTACTGTATAGAGTAAAGGAACAATCAATCATTTTTGTAGTAAACAAAGGTTTGTTGACAAAATTGTGTGATTTAAGAGAGAAACTTGCTCAGCTGCTTACCCCTGTTTTCAACATGTGCGGCCAGCAGAATAAATACAAGTAACACTGAAAAATTAAATAAATTATCAGCCAAAGAGTTTGTTACTGCAAATATAAACTCGGTTACAAATGAACTTCTGCACACGACCTCCTGCTGAATATTTATAAATGATGACATTTTAATCTGTCAGACCTTCAGTGAGTTTTATTTAATGCAAACTGTGAACACACTGACAAACATGACAACGACCAGATTGACAGAAACACTGTAATTAAATAAGTTTCCAGTGTTAATGCTGTTAAAACAATTTGTGGAAGTTTTATTCAAGTACACAGAAATATGTAAAACCAGAGAACTCACACATTGTGAAGCAGACAGCTGTAACCTTCATGTTGTCCTGCAGCTGAATGTCTGAGCCTGAAATACAGCTGCTCTGTACTGCAGATGAAAACTTCCTCTTCCTGCAGTTTGAGTTTAATAACATGAAGCCTGACTCACTGTGGTTCTACCAGAGAGCAGGTAAAGGACAAAGAGAGCAGTTAGAAGTTTGATACTGACCATGAACTGCAAAAAGAAGTCCAGCTGAAAATATTCTTTACATACAGATGAGTTACAATATATTTGTGTCTTTGTTTTAGGTTTTGAGTATTTATCGCTTCCAATCTGCAGATCAAACAACAGTTTAAGATTAATATCGACCTCTACTGCAGTCTGCACGTCAAAGTGTCCTTAAGAAAGATATTAAACGCCATGTTGCCCAAATGCATCCACCAGAGTGTGAGTGAATGTTAAACTGCTTAAACACCAAATGCTCTATGAACGTCTGTGTGATTGTATCAGTGAGGCTTGTAGTAAAAACAGCTATGAGCCCTCAGTCAGAGTAAGAAAGACTGAGAATGCATCATCTATATTTATTCAAAGTATAAACTGTATTTATAAATGTCTCACATGTGAAGTCTCTTTAAAGCACATACTCTATTGTTTTTATTACTTGTGATTAGCTTGTTTCCTATATGACAAATCAAACATAACCGTTTTTCAGCCTTGTTTGTATTCAAACACTGAGTGATGATGAGTCTAAGGGCCTGTGACTGACTGGAATCTAGAACACAGGTGAACATTCAATTAGTCTTTTTTATTTTTGCTTCACGAGGTACTTAGAAAGAGTTTTGTTTCCTAGCATTAGTTTTGTTTTGTTTTTTTGCAGCAAACAATAAATCCAGTCACTCTGACCCCGCCTCCCCCTCCTTATTTCATGATTTGGTTTGGTCCAGGTGCTGCTAGCTGATGCTGAGCAGTAAGATGGTAGGATGCTTCTGTTAAAAGTGATAATAGGAGCCTAAGTTTAAAAAGAAAGGGAGACGGGTGGAAATGAAACTCATAGTGAGGTCCACATGAAAGAAACTGCTTGACTTTGCTAGTATTAGATAGTTCACTTCACTTCTAACAGAAAAGAATGTGTGTTGTGTTATTTTAGCAAACATGTAATTGGTGCAGGCAGACCCTTTGTACGTATACTGTAAGTCTACGAAATCACTGATCTGCAGACCTGCTGCCAGGTCAAACAGATCAAACCTCTTCTTCAGGCTCAGCTGTTCAACTCCCATCTGCATACTCTGTACACTGAACCACTGATACCTGAAGAAGTTGATGAGTTATTTTATGTCAACAAATGAATAAAAATAATTTTTAGATCTCTGTCGGAGGCAGCTGACAGGTATCGACAGGCCAAGCGGAATGCGGCTCGGGCAGTGGCTGAAGCAAAAACTCGGGTGTGGGAGGAGTTCGGAGAGGCCATGGAAAAAGACTTTCGGACTG
>NW_024585702.1:0-1079 GCF_018398535.1 Haplochromis burtoni
ATGATGCATTATACTGCTGAGTTATAAGAAATACTGTTGGCAGAAAGTCATCGCCTTATTTGTCTGATTAGAAGAGAACATGCTGGAGTTTTCTGCCCCATCTCAGCAGGAGCAGATAAACAGGGAGCCAAGGTCGTAGCTTAGGCGCCGTGTGAGAGAAAGCATGTGAATGTTTAGGCTTTTATGATAAGGTGGGGGCACCAGACGCTATAAGAGTTTGAGCAATGCTCCACCATTTTGAGATCTGAGGCTGTCTGCATACAGTTTCCATCTCCCACGCGTGTGATCATTAAAATCATCGTTTGACTCAACCCGGCCGGACCAGTGTTGTTATTGTTGTTTTTCCTCTTGAATCCATCTCCAATATTTGAATCTGTAACAGATCACAGAGCAGTCTCAGTGTGTTTAGCTGCTTTTACCCTGAACACAATCAGCTGACTGAGAGAAACGCCTGTAGTCCTCACTTTGGTCATTGTGAATGTTGAAGGAGATTTGTTCCACCTTATACCAGTGTTTCCTGCACTTAATCCAACACTACTATGTTCTATTTAAATCCAGATTCCTTTTATAGTTTGCAGTGAAATTTGTTAAACCGTTGCTTATTGGGACAGAAGTACAAGTTGCTCTTTACTAATGTAACGATGTAAAAGAATGAATATGGTTTTGTTGTTGCTAAACGGGCTTTCCCTAAGCTTATCCGTTAGTAGCAATGAAGCTTTTGCTGTGGTAAGTTCTTCCTCAGTCCGCCCTGACTCAACATGAGTTTAAAACATATTTGAAAATCCTCATTGAGGTTAACATGACAGTGCATTAAGAGCATGAACTGCCCCTCCAGTAGCATCTGAGTAGATTCAGTTCTATGACCTTGTTTTGCAATTAATGGGTTAGACGGTAGGAAAAATGGACACGCTGAGCTAGCGGCTAACAGCTAGAGGAGACTGTCCAGTCTAATAATTTGAAACTTCTTTTGATAGTTGGGCGGGATCCTGTTGCTGGAAACCCATGGTTATTCATGTCCCATGTTATTGCAGGTATGTGTATTTGAAACATGTATTTGGTTGAGCTGCAGGCTAATTCTG
>NW_024585702.1:2061-3648 GCF_018398535.1 Haplochromis burtoni
GCTGGGTTCAAACACTCAAAAATCAACACAACAGCAGGTTCAAGAACGGCAAGTCCCCGTTTACCTACACAGCCTCACACACTATAGATTTTTAAAGTTGTGGTGTACAATGGTTTAGCCACAGATGTGACTTCTTATTTATAAGTGTCTACACAATAATAGGCACCGTGTGCTCTGTGACATTATCGTCTTCTGCATCCATTGGTTTGCATTTTAAACTCCCAGCCTATCAGGTTGTTATGAACGGTTTATATTTCTAACATTTTGTGATGTAAAAGTGAACCATGCGACTTTTTTATTTCCTGTATGATGGGATGACTTAAGACACGAGTTATTAAAACAAATATAAATGACAGTGTGACGGCCATGATACTTAATGTGGTTAAATATGTTAAGGATAATGTTTCTCAATATAAAATTGCAAAAAGCTTTTGGATAGGATACAACATCCTGTAAACAGTTTCCTCAGGACCTGCTGAACCTGCTGGTATTCAAGCTGAAGAAACTTAAACCTTTATTTTGTTGCTCTGCAGATGAAAGAAAAATATGTTTAACAATTCAACAAGAGCAGCACCTTCAACACATGTACATTCAAATTTTGGAACAGGCTCAACATTGATGTTGTTCAATAGTTTATATCCGTTTTTATCCATTTTATGTCATTTTATGGCTTTAATATTTCCAGCTGATAAGGAGACTTACGGCATTTCAAATGCTTTAAACATCCACTTTGTCTGTAACGACAGCATCAAACTACAGAGCATTGTTTTTACTAAAATTCAACATTTTTAGATGAAAATTTGGCTTCTCTCCCCCCCACACACACTGTAACACCCCCCTCAGTACCATGTGTTTGGATGATATTCTTGGAGATTCATTTTTTTATATTTATGTCTAATTAAACTGTTCCTGTGAACCTTAAATCATTTGCAACATGCTTACACAAATCACAGTTAATAATGAGTAGCAGAAGAGGCTCTGGTCAGGGGGAACAAGATGTCCTGACACTGGGTCTTAGAATCAGCAGAAGAATAATGGATAATAGTATCATCAAGGCTAAGCAGGGAGCTGCTTTACTTACTACAGGGAGCAGATACCAGACCAGGTCAGACACGGGTGCGAGGATTTGCAGGAGCCATCACTTCCTGTTGGAAGAAGATCGCCATAATAATCATTTGTTATTGTCACTCTGTAAAAACCTGTAAAGCCCTTCTCAGGGTTATCCATGGTGTGAGGCAGATGGATGTATCAGCATTGCCTTTTGCCAGCAGAGAAGCTGTGTTTTCCTTTGAGTTCACGTTCTCGCCTCCGTGAGTCTGTGGTTGGGTCCTTTTCCTGCCTGCACACAGCCGTTCAGTTATACTTATATGTGTTGCATAATGTGGTAATATACTCCAGACTGTGGTGTATAAAGAGGGACAGTGTTGATATGGGTAGCACTGTGGCCTCACAGCACTTCAAACCCTTGACGTGTCAGGTCAGGCATCCATAGAATAAAACCTGCACACATGCAGCTATGGCACATTCCTAAGTTAAACTGTGCTGAAAGATCTGATGAGTTCTTTAAGTCCCTATCTCAACGCCAGC
>NW_024585702.1:3673-7227 GCF_018398535.1 Haplochromis burtoni
CAATCTTCTTCCGTTATTTATGCCAACCCAGATATTATAAATGGGTAATGATACTCTGGAGGGGTGGACGCTATTGGGTAAACCTTCACCACTCTCACAGAAAGCACATATAAAGTAGATGCCAGTAAACAACACCAAAGGTCTTATACAACTTACAATTCATATGACGGACGGGGGCTAGGAAGCAGAGGGCAAGTACGACCATCTCAGCGGGTCTGGAGTGTGGCCCTCTGCTGCTGCGGTATTCGGATTGGCGGTCTGCTCCCACGAAGAAAAGGGTAACACCAGTCGCATGGGTTGCTGGAGTTGAGTATCGCCTCCACAGAGGGCGATAAGGGATAAGCTAGGCCAGGTTAATTGTTAGAGTAACTTTGCGGGCGAGTGTCGATGTGTGGTAACGCGCGTCTCTTTAATGTCTGTTCCACGGGTGGTATGGTGTGGAGTGAAGTTGTATAGTGAAGTGGAGGGTGGGAGTGGCAATGTTGTGCAATGTGTGTCGGTATTACATCTGGGCTAGTATGTGGGTTAGGGTGTCAAGCGCAAACTCTCTGGAGCATCCTCGTCCAAAGGTATGGAGGCTAATCCCCCACCACATCCTCCCTTAAGCGAGTGGTGAATACTATTGCACCTCAGACATCGGTGCGTTGGTGGTTCTTTGTGTCCGGGGATGGGCGTCCAGGTACACACCGGCTCACTCCTTGGCGGCCGCTTATCGGGGCCTGGAGCCTGGGGCTTGCTCGGGCCACTTCGGAGGTGGGGTGCCCCCGGCCTCTCGGCCTGGGGCTCGGTCACTCAGGCACAGCTGGCTGCCGGCGGAGCTCACGGGCGCGTCACTGCAACTCCCCCTGGCTTCTGCTCCGCGGCTGCTGAGTGAGCCCTCATCTGGGACTCTCCTCAGCTCTTTCTGGGACAGTGGCGCGGCTGCCCCTCTGTTGGTCTTCCTTGGTCTCTTGTGTTCTGGGGGCCTCTGGATGTCTGGAGTCTTGATCTCCTCTATACCTGCTTCATGCCCTGGAGGACAGCCCCGTCCTCCAGGGATTACCTTACTTCACATGAAAGTGTATCCTGCCAAGTGAATGACTGTCTTTTGAAGAAATTACTGATTCAGAAGTAAAATAAAAAGTTCCAAAACTAAGTGTCCAGGTCTCGCTATGTGGCAAGCAGAGGTTGGCCCAAAAGCAGGACTCCAGAGACCAAAAATGAACTTAAACATCTTTATTGCTGAGAACTACAAACTCAAAACTCAAAGTACAGAACAAACTCCTGGTGTGGTAACTAAGCTACAAAACATGAAGCAGGTGACGTCCCACCAGCAATCAACTCAGGTGGCTTGGCAGGTGTCTGGCTGTCGCGTAGCCTTGCCCAGACCTCTGGCTGAGCAGCAGGTGGCAGCGGCTGGCCATACGAGGCGTTTTTGCGGCTCTGATAGTAGATGGGGGTTCGACGCGGTCGGATGTGAGAACTAGCCTAAGCAGAGACCCAAGACGAAGCTGGAGAACAAGGACAATCGACATAGTTAACTAGGGAGAGAGAGCCTCATGTACCTCACAGCTGATCCAATGGGAGCGGGGACACCTGCCTGGTACTAGCCGCCCGAACGCGAGGAGTAGGTAGGCCTGGACTCATCACATGATGACAGGAAGTGCTGGAGAAGCTACGAGCGTGGAGAACGCAAAAAACGGAGTTAAACGGTCTGCACTTGTCTGAACTGGGAGGCGACAGGGGACAAAGTTATTTATGAGATAAAAAAGTACCTAATTGGCTTCCAGGTGGAATGGTGATAGAGTGATAAGGTTTTCCTGCATATGTTGCATTGATATTAGTCTTGTAGCAAACGACTCTGGGATCGCGTAGACATATTAGTCATCGAGGAGGGGCCAGATCAGCAACACGAGTTCGGCTTAACTTTTAATAGCATTGTTTTCTGGGTCTGGCTTACTATTGTTTGAATCGACAGTGATCTTGTGGACACTATGTTACGTCGCAGACATGACAAATATATTTGGCTTAGACCACCACAATTTCTTTTGCAATAACACAGAAATGTCAGGTGACATTTAATTTTGTGGGGGAGAGTGTGGCACTATGTTAAAGACAGAGACATGTTAAAGGCAGAGACATGAAAATAGTAGCCCCCCATTTTATTTGATGCTCAGAGACATTTTCTTTTAGTAAGGCCACTGCAATGTAAGTTTTACTGTTGCATAAGTTCCGCCAGCAGAGGGCGCTCGGTCCTGTACGCATCGGTAGCTGACGCTACACTAGAAGAAGTAGTGTCAGTGGCGAAGAGGCAGCGTACGGCCTGCGCGCCAAAGAGAACTGATTGTCTTATTTTTCTGTTTTTACAGGTAAGCTGGGTGGTTGATAATATAAACAGATGTTATAAAAGTGACAGACAGCAGTGGCGATTAATGATAAATGTCTTGTGTGTGGCGAATGTTAAGCTAAAGAGCTAATTTCCAAGTTGGTCCAGTTGTTAGCCTGTGCCGATCCAAGTGTTAGACTGTACCGAAACTCTGAGCTCGGTGCAGGTATTTTTGGGTTAAAGTCGCAATATATATGTTTTGCACAATAACAGAAATGTGAATTGCTTTATGTTTAGTTCATGAAGAGTGAATGCTATAAAAATATGTTAAGAAAAATGTTTATTTGAAAGGGATAGAGTTGAATCAATACAGTTAATAAGACAGGTTCATAAATAGATTAAAACAGTAGTAAAAACAAGATAAAACTGTAATGAGAGTTCACTATGTTATTCATGCGTATAGTAAAATTTATTTTTGTGATTTAAGCAGTTTACAGAAGTGGTGCATATGAATATGAAACTGTATAAGTTACTTGTATAAAGTAATGTTGTCGACACTAGAAGAAGTAGTGTCAGTGGCGAAGAGGCAGCGTACGGCCTGCGCGCCAAAGAGAACTGATTGTCATATTTTTCTGTTTTTACAGTTTTCTGTAAAAATAAATATGTTGCACGGGAGATGAGTTGGCCCATCATTTCAGCAGTGTAACACACATATAACACCCCAACACGAATGGATATGACATGAGTCAGACATGGCATGTAATGAAGGAACCATAGTGAAGGTGGGTCACAAAGCAACTTGGAGAACCAAAGCTCTGGCAATATGTTTTTAGACTGCGGCTGAACGTTGTTCCAAGATTTATCACTGCTCATTCTTTTTGTTCCCCAAGTGTCCTCGATGTCTAAACCTTTGTTATGGTCAAACCATCAGGCCAGATGAAACCATACCTCTCACTAGAGCAGGGCCAAAAATATTTAGCACGATATACATTTGAAAATTTGCAATAACGATATAACCGACGACACTAGACAAAATACTTTACAACTCCACAACTTTATTAGTGCAAAAAACCCCATCAATGTATTTTCACTTAAACAAGCAGCTGTTTTTATGTGCATTAAAGTTATATATAAACGTAACAGTGCAAATTCCTCGCTGACAGTTTAACCAAAAGGCATTTCCAGTGGAGACTGGCCGACATATCCTCAGCATAACCATGTATAACATCCACAAAACTTAAAAAGAGGT